>NW_011948422.1:2057689-2068802 GCF_000503995.2 Ceratosolen solmsi marchali
GAGAGAGAGAGAGAGAGAGAGAGAGACAGAGACAGAGACAGAGACAGAGATACTTTAATCGACATATAAAAGACAATGCACAAACTGCTTTTGAATAATTTGAATAATAATACTCTTTAAAGTGGTAATTAAATTAAAAGAAAAAAAAAAAACAATTACTTTTCGACAATGACAGCGGGCATTTGAACAAGCTGTACAGGACTCTTGGTATCTTTCAGTGCTTGCTGCAGATTTAATATCTGACCCCTCATGACGCTCATCTGCTTATCGTAATGATGTCGATCGAATCCTTTATCTTGCTGTAAAATAAATCAAGAAGACATTCCATACCGATTAATTATAATTCACGATGCTGTTGGTATGGCTCGAAAATGATAATCCATGGCCCTTAGCCTACCTTAAATAACTGATATAAATCGTCGCACAAGTCTTGGACAAAATTCTGATCAGACAGTTGCGGGAGGACTAATTCACGAGTGCTTTCACTGAAAGGTAATTTTGCTTGACTAAGCCAAGCCCAATGATAAGGATATGCACGCCACGAATCTGGGTGTTTAAACGGAAAGGCTAAACCGTTATCTATGGCAGCAATTTTCACTTCTCCCTCGGTTCCGTTCTTATTCGAATTTGAGCTGTACTTTATCAGCCAGTTATCGTTACCTGTATCAAACATCAAATCAATTATGTCAATCTTTGCGATATCCCCGTTTGAAAAAGCGAGCAAGACTAGCAAATGGAATTCAACAACAAATTCGTTCATGCATTTTACATACAATGCAGCGTCAAATGTGTCTTTCATTAAGTACCTTTAAGTGTTATATGTTTACACTAAACAAGTTTTACCTTGCTACTTTACATTTCTAATTCTAAAATTGAAATTCCCTACTACGAGTATTATAAATAATATTACCTCTATCCGTATTCCTGATAATGTAATCCAAAACAACTAGACGTTCGAATTGAAGTTGAAATTGATTTGCCAAATGTGGCGGTGGCGGGTCACTTTCCCACCGACGAAGCCAGTAATCGGCATCCTTGTAACCGTCGACGAACAGTTGAAAAGAACCGATTTTCGGCGGCAAACCTATTCTATTAAAATGTGAGGCCACTGCCGGAAACTGGTCGAGTATGGCTTGCTTCATTCGAGCTTTTTCTCTATCGATTCTCACATAATTGAATGTTTTACTGACAAGCTTAATAACTCTGGTATTTGGTACAACTCCTAAGCCTAGTTTTCGATCAACTAAACTAGCCCCTGCTTCGCTCAGGTAACCCTGATTTGGAATTAAGCAGCTTCTGCCGAAGCAACATGGACAGCACAGTTTATGCATCCACTTTGTCCATTTGGGATTGAGTCTACCGTAAGGTTCTTCATCTTTCGGTTTGAAAACGCCGATTATTTTCTGCAAAATCACAATTAACTTGAATAATGTTGTATTCGGATAAAGTTTACTGTCTTAGCAATCCATGACACTTGGTCTCGAAATCATTAACTTTCTTTACTCAGTGTGCGTATTTTATTTTATTAAAAATGAATGTTGCGCATGGATAAAATTATGCTTTATGCATAGCGTATAAACTTACTCCTGTCAGGTTTTTAATAAAGTAACTTCCGCTGGAGCCTTGATATATTCTTTGGGGATTTATTCCATTATCAATTGCACATTCCGCTTGCCATACTAAGTCTGAAAATTGTGGATCATCTGTAATAACAAAGCGAAGGAAAAACTTTAATTGCATTGCGGATGGATTTAATCGAAGAATGGTCGCTGCTCAAGCTAAAATGAACGTTAATTTTGACTTTCATTGTCAATCAAATAAGTCCAATGTGGCTCCTTAATGTTACAGTACGCTTAAGAATATATATTTTGTGACTTAATTCATTATCTCGTTTCCAATAAAATACCTTGAAATTCAAGATAAAAATTGTTTTCCAATTGATAACTACTTATCCGTTAAAGCATTAAAGAAATTTTTATTTCAATGCCGAATCATTTAGTTTTAAAGTAACAAGTCCTTAATCGTTAACGAGTATAATATTGAAATACTTGGTTACTTAAAATACACTTTGAATATTTGCGTATACTTTGTGCGTGCGGAAGCCTAGGCCAATATTTGCAGTAACGACGAGTATATATTAGTATTATACCTGGAAAGCGATTGAACGTGACATCCAGCTCTAATCGACCAAGAAGAGGCTGATTCTCTCGATCCATTGCAGGAGAATCGATGATCAGTGGTTGATCAATGCTTAAGGTAGGAGCAAATTCAACTTCTGGTAATACGGCCACTGAATCACCGTTAGACAAACTTACGTTATTACTTGGTGTTACTGATAAATCAACGAGAGCATCGGTTTCGATTAACGTCACAGAATTTGTACTATTGTGACTATTATATTCTCGATAAGGCACGTGCAGTTGACGCTGTTCTGAGTCGCTCATTACAGCCAACGTCCTCTTAAAAGTTGGTTGCAATTCCAAATTATCGAGTGACTGTGCAACTTTCACACAAGGTTCCACTTAATCTATCACCAAATAACGATACTATCAAACAAATCCCAAATACTTGTCATCTGTAATAAAGGCATAAGTAAGAAAAACGATTATAACTTATTAACAAATAATAAACAAATTCACCAAGTAATTTTCTATATCAGTTAATTCGTATCACCAAACTGAAATTGCAACGCATACAAATTATCTTCAAATTCTTTGAAATATACATAATAATAATACGTGTCTTTGACGAGTGCATATGTGCGTTTGACGATGATGCTGGTGGTGTTGGGTTTAAGGAGCAGTGAAAGAGAGAGAGAGAGAGTGTGTGGGGGGGGGGGAGAGGTGATTAACTTACATAATCTTACTGGCACAATAAATGCACGATACATATCAGATTATCAAAACCTGTTTGACTTTTTCTAAAGTCATCTTATTCGATGCGAACCAAACCAGATAAATATAATAATTATCAAGTGAACGGTTGAAAAAGAATTTGTCCCGATAAAGTCTGCACTAGGATTATTAAAGGCAAAAATGTGCGAGCCTTAATTTACGAGGTTTTGTAAATAATACTTGTTTCAGAAAATCCCGATAGTCAACGAATAAATACAGTATAACTCAATGTACGCGAATCACTCGTATTTGGTTAATCGTCAATGAATTTACACTGGCCAGAATAAAAACACTGCGCGAATATTATGCTACAAACACTTGCTTCTTAAATTAAATGCAAAAGCTATTTGCAACGATAAAAACAAGTTGAAGCTCGTTGGTAGGATAGGTTACACGACATTTTAACCCAATTTTTCTCTAAAAATTCTTTTAAACGCGTAAGCTAACGTATGCAATATTGTTTATCAGCGACTTAGCATCTTCGCTCTTCTACTCACTCTATTCGCTCAAAGACATTTTCCTTCCACCTGCTCAGTCGACATACGCGTGGAATGACGTTGCTGCGAGGTAGCGTTCGGCGAAAGCGGATAAGCATGAGAATAAAAAATTCATTACTATCTGTCCGTCATCTCCGGAATATCCTAGGCAATGATCGACACAAAAGCATTCGCGAGTGTGCCCCCGCCGATGATAAATGACGTACCGATACGAATTATCGTATGTCGTATCACCTGCAACAGAAGAATTTCTCTCACTCTCGACGCTCGAGTCGATGCTAAGTCTTTCACCCGAACCAGTTATCCCCGGATATTATTATTATCTGCTTGTACCAGTAATTGCGAGCCGTCATCACAGCGGAGGAGACTCTCAGCTGATCACACAATTTTTCCACGACGGCCATTTTAATATTCTCTCCGTCGCGGACTGTTTCGAAAAGCGACTGCAGCTCCTTTATGTGCGCGTTATTAGTCGTCCGTCCGGCGCGCAAAAGAAAGTGAATTTACTTTGAGTTTTGAGATGATAAAGAAGGAGAGAGAGAGAGAGAGAGAGAGAGAGAGAGAGAGAGAGATTGAGCAAAATAAAACAAAAAAAAAAATTGAAGGATCGAAATATTAGAAGCGTGACTGCAGGGCTCAATAAATGCTATGTACGGCTATTAGAGGGGGAGCGTTTATTAAGTTTATCGTGCATGAAACGTTAAAAATAATTATTATTGTTGCAATTGCTTCGTTTTCTCGATATAATTAATGACTTCTTCACGTTTTGCCGGAGAAAAATAATTTTTGACAAGCGAATCTATCCAATAACCTCATTGGCCGAATCTTCCAATGGATTGTTTAACGAACGATTATATTTATTTATCTTAAAATTTCTCAACAAGGGGATGCGCAAGCATATTATTTAAGTAAATATATACAGTATTCTTCTTTTATATTGTTTTTTATTTCTTCAATTTATAAGCGTTAATGCGCTCCCTGGCAATCGACTAAATATACGTCATTCTATTTGAAAATAAAATATATTCTTTATCTATATTTTTGCCGGGAACTGTATTTTTCTCATTTTTCTCTGCCGCTGTGTAATAATACAAAAGTGATTTTATTATTTTATTAGAAAGCAGAGAATACAATTTCTTGAGAGGCATTAACCGATATGATTTATAAAACAGATATACTATCTTGAGTTTGAGATTATATTTACAATTAAAAAACAAACGATTGTAACGAACGAAAAAAAAGACATTTCTGTCATTTCAAGAAGTTTATGTTTAATACACACATACACACATGCGCACATGCACACAAACAAACAAACACACACACACACACACATATACACACATACACACACACACACATACATACATATATATATATATATATATATTTTTTAATTTTATTTTTTATTTTCATCATAGCACTTGCATACAGCCAATAATTTAAAACATTTAAAACTCCAAATCTTTTTTATTTAATTATGGATCTGAAAATTGCATTCGATAACTTTATGCAAACAATTTGTTTTCATTATTCATAAAGCAAAGGTCTGGAACAAAGTATTCTTAATCTGACAATTTCGCTTCAATTTACCTCTCTAATTATAACCATATCTATCGACACCCTGACTGAAGATAAATCATCAACGAGGCAACAACGATGAAATGTATTTCATCGAGCGTTGTTCTATTCTATCGCACTCTCTCGTTTTCCCATCTCATTTGAGCGATAATTTTCAGTTTCATAACATTTTCCACAACGAGTGAAAGCATTTCCATTATAGCATACCCCATACCTCGAACAATTAATACGCGCTCCTTGTAAAACTATCTACTCCTACTACTAACTACTAGCACTACCACAATTACCGATCATTATCAATGCATCGCATCAACAACAATTACATACGATCAAAATTATATTTTAATTTTTAACATGCGACACCTATAATATTCCCTTATCGATCTCGCGCATCGTCGACCATTCATTAAATAATAATAATACCATCCAATTGGTGATGTTAATCGCGTCATTTTATTACATAACGAATTAAATAAGTTTTGGAAGGGCATGGTAAGGCCTCGCGAGCCTCGCGCAAATCGTCCGTATGGCTCGAATAATAATTGCCCAACTCATAAACAAATTGAATTGAACGGCAGAGGCAATAGATTTACACACACGCGCACGCCTAGACGCACACACGACGACCTTAAACAGTGGCCTTCCCCTCGCTGTCTCAACCATTATGGCACAGATCTATACATATAAGGATATATGCCGACAATCGGAAGCGCTTACACACAGTCACAGCAGTTCACCGCGACATTGCCTTGAAGTAGTCGCTTTTTGATATTTGATACATTCACGCATGGCTGTACGTTTCATAAGTATATATACATATATATATATAATTGTGTGCGTACGCGAGCGCGCCTGCGATGCGGCTTATTATCCCTGGGATCATATAATAATTAACGAAGCACATTTGTTACTTTAATATTATTATATATAAAAATATATTTGTTCGTCTTTGTGCCGTTCTTTATTATTGCGCAGCAATCGATAATATCAATTAACGATACCTCCCTAGCAATTTTCTCATTTTTTTTGTTATTCCTTTGTTTATTCGTCATTAATGTAATACGGAACTGGTATTTTGCGTGAAAATAAGTGGCTTTTTTGGCGAGATCGCAAGGAAAAACCGTGTGAAAGCCAACAATTTTAACGACGATTTACGGCTTCTTCTCTCAAATTATTCAAAAGTTCAAAGCTCGAATCATTATTTACGGCCTTTGGTGCAATTGTTAGGAAACCCTCATCTTATTACTACCGTCACTCCACGCCAAATTTGCAATTATTGCTTATATGTTGTTTTCATTTGTCTCTCTTTACGCGCAACGAACAATTCCCTCTACCCTTAATATTATTTTCGATGCTACATCGTTATAACAACAACAATACAACGACAACAACGACAACAACGACAACAACAATACGACGACGACGATAATAATAATAGTCGATACATTGTACGACGGCTTGGCTGAAATTTTGAGAAAGGAGGCATCGGCGAAAGGGGAGACGACAAGATAATTCGAGCGCGTTAAGGGAATATTCTTATTCCCGGTGATTTAACACTACTACTCCGCGATAAATATAGATGTACCACACAACCGCGATTCCTGCCTTCGACGCCATATTTCCTTCGTTCAGCTCGCGCTCTCGCCAGTGCTGTCTGTCTGCCAATTGCAGACTCGCTTACTTGCTTTACGTGCAGCGTGCGGCAAGTGCGCGCCGAATGTTAAATCGACAGTACCGACATATTTGAAAATATCAAACGAACTTGCAAAAGCAATGGCCGCCGAAATGTCGCTCCTGCGGACTTTCGGTTAGTGAATTTCCTATACTATTGTCGAGGAGATCGGGTCGACCTTTGTTCGACAGCAGCTATAAGTGCTCAATTTGAATTTACGACGCGTATTACAAAGTGTCAACAGCGAAAAGTCAGCGACACATGAAGTAAGTATCGGATTCTCAGCAATAGATCGTTTTATTTGTCATATGCGTTTAAAGTCGAGACGATCATCGTCATCGTCGCTGGTGTGTACATTACATGTCCCTTAATTTTCCCCGAGACGATAAAAGAGTAACATTTTTCGTCGAATTCTTTGCACATAGGCTGACTATTCGAATTATTTTTTGTTTATATTTGGCAAAATTGAACGCAATAGATCCTCGATAGGTTATGAATATAAGCCGATCCAATCCATCATGTTATTATTATCTTTTAAATTTTTTTCTTCTCGTCAATAATCAGTGTGATTATTAATTTTACCGTTAGCGATCGGATTGGATTATTTAATTTTTTCTTCGTTTTTTCATTCGCCCCTCCCCTCCACCCTCCCTATACCGCTGATACTTGATATTTAAGGCTTATTTTAGATTTTGAAATAATTTCGAATCTACGTTAAATCATTGGATTTCTAAAATTGTTTGTTTATGTAAATCTTCTATTAGAAATCCATGTTCTTGTAGAGGCTAAAAATGGAAGAAGATACAGAATATACAAAATTGTCTGTCGAAGATCGTTGTGTACATAAAGTGAGTAACTTTGTTTTTGCTTCAAATTATCATAAATGATTTTTATCAAGTCTTTCGAATATTGTATGTAAATTCTATAAATTGTCGATAGTTGTGGAAAGCACGATTGCACGGATATGAAGAATGTACAAAGACATTTCGATGTATCGACGATGAAAAAGCATCGGAATGGAACAAGTTCCTTGGCCTTGTAAAAAAATTTGTTATCGACAGCAATGCTGCGGCCCAAGAAAAAGGATTGGAAGCGGTGCTTGCGTATGTAGAAAATGCAGCTGTTGCTGGAAAGTGAGTTTTTTCTTTCTCTTTTTGTAAAATATATTATCTTTGTAAATATTCTGAGAGTACGAGAAAATAAAAAATACATCTATCTTTAAGTGTATGCCTCTTTATAGTACTACATATTTTAATTCACATTATTATTAATAAAGAGTATTGAATAATAATTTGCATAGGTTGTATGTATTAAAACTCTGAGAAATAAATTTCTCTCCGAGCATGTACCTGAAATATAATTTTAGTAAAAGTAGCGTGTAAGCAGTGGTTGTTGATCGCGTGTTCTATATTTTAATAAATAGAGGAAACAATGGTTTTTAATCGTATATAATTTTCAACAAACCTGTTCCTTGGTAAGATTTTTCGTGACCTTAAATCGTCAATTTTCATTTAATTTTTTAAGAACAACTAATGACGTTATGAATGGAATTGTTACAAAATGCATTGCTGCACCAAAAGTAAAAACAAAAGATTTAGCAGTGCAAATTATTTTAATGTACATTGAAATTGAAAAGCAAGAAGCTGTTCAAGAAGAACTTTTGAAAGGAACCGATGCTAAAAATCCAAAAATTGTATCAGCTTGTATTACAACTTTAGCGATCGCTCTAAGGTATGGGTATTAATTATTTCGAAATCTTTTGACGATAATGTAGTAAAATATGAAATTATTTAGGGAATTTGGTCCCAAAGTTATTAATGTCAAACCTTTGATGAAAAAAATACCAGCATTACTCGAAGATCGTGATAAAACCGTCCGTGATGAAACGAAAGCTTTGGTTGTTGAAATATACAGGTAAATTTCTTTTGTTTTCTAAATAAAGCGTCTGTGTCGTCTTCAAAATCTTCTAATCCGTTTCACGTTTGTATCAGGTGGATTGGTTCTCCCTTAAAACAGCAGCTAAATACATTAAAACCTCTTCAATTGTCAGAACTCGAGACTGAATTCAATAATTTAGGTAGTGATAAGGCCATTCCCGTTCGGTATTTAAGATCACAGAAGCCTAAAGTCTCATGTCACGTTGAACACAATTCTGGCATTGAAATTAACAATGGTAATTTATTTATTTAGACCTGTGAAGTAAAGATATTCGAAATCCATAGAATTATAAAAATCATTCTTTCAGATGACGAAGTCGATGATTTTGATGGAAATCAAGTTGAAATTGATCCCTATGAATTAGTTGATCCTATTGATATTTTGTCAAAATTACCAAAAGATTTTTATGAAAAGATCGAATCGAAAAAGTGGCAAGAACGAAAAGAGGCTCTCGAAACATTGGAAACTTTAGTAAAAAATCCAAAATTAGAAAGTGGAGATTATGGCGAAGTGATTCGTGCTTTGAAAAAAGTATTAAAAAAATTAATATATATTTTTTAATGATCGTGTAATTTAAAATATAACATTTGTCTCCTTTGTCTTTAGATAATATCGAAAGATTCGAACGTGGTTGTGGTTGCTTTGGCTGGAAAATGCTTGAGTGGACTGGCAATTGGTTTAAAGAAACGTTTTCAGCCTTACGCAACAGCATGTCTTCCTGCAATTTTAGAAAAGTTTAAAGAAAAGAAGCAAAATGTTGTCCTAGTCTTAAGGGATTGTGCCGATGCAATATTTCTTACCGTAAGTACATAATAATCCGATTATATTCAATTGTAGAGAATTCTTATATAATTACTGACTGACTGAATTATTGAAAAGTATCGAATGATTAAAAGTAATAATTTAATTATTATTTTGCAGCTTAATATCGAACATATTTTAGAAGATGTCTTAGCTGCATTTGAAAATAAAAATCCATCGGTAAAAGCGGAAACTGCAGCTTATTTAGCTCGTTGTTTTGCAAGAACGCCACCGCCTAGTCTGACAAAGAAATTATTAAAAGCCTATACTGGACCATTACTTAAAACATTAAACGAGCCAGATCCTTTAGTTAGAGATAACGCTGCTGATGCACTTGGCACCGCAATGAAATTAGTCGGAGAAAAAGCAATGTCACCTTTCCTTGTCGATTTAGATAACTTAAAAATGACAAAGGTAGTTAAAACGTTCGCCCTCGTGCCTTTAATGCAATAATAAAATCGATTGAAAAGTGTATAATAATTTTTTATTTCTGCCCTATTGATAGATAAAAGAAAGTGCCGATAAAGCCGTGATTTATGTGAAAGTATCAACAGTACGAAAATTACCTCAAGACAGACCAAGTACAGCACCTGCTAAAATTGAATCTCCAAATAAATCATCTGAAAATGATTTGAAATCAAAACGGCCTAAGACGGGAGTATTAAAAAAATCGTCTGCTAAAAAAATCACTACATCGTCCGTAAATTTAAGTAAGATGAAGAAGACTTGCATTCTCAAATACGTGGAGTTATTTATAACGAACTAAAGATTGAAATTCGTTCTTTCAGCTGGTGCAAAGAAGAATGCAGTCAAAGTTCAAGTTGAGAAAAATTTAAGCAATGAAGACGTGGATGAAATTGCTGCCGAAACATTACCAAAGGACGTTTTACCCGGTCTCATTGATATTAATTGGAAAACTCGATTAGCGGCTGTTGAAAATTTACTTGACGTAATAAAGTTTAATCAATGCTTGTTCGTCGTGTAATTCAGAATATTTAATTTTGTTTATATTATTATTATTATTTATTCGATTTTCAGTTTGTAAAACAGGCAGATTCTTCTCAGGTAAATCCACAAGTTATTGTGAGGATATTGGCAAAGAAACCTGGCTTTAAAGATACAAATTTCCAAGTCCTCAAACTTCGCTTGGAACTTGTAAAAATTCTAGCAGAAAATTATACATTCTCAAGGTACGTCGAGGATCTTTTTTTATATTAACTTAAACATAACTGTCATTTATCTAAATTATTTTTAAAATGCACGTTATGTAGCACCGTTACCGAATATTGTTTAATGGATGTAACAGAGAAATTGGGTGATGTAAAAAATAGTACAATTGCCGCAGAAACATTAACAGCTATTGCTGAAGCTACTAGTCTTGAATTAGTAGCAAACGAGGTAATGTCTTTTGCATTTAATCAAAAGAATCCTAAGGTACAACAAGAAACCCTTTTGTGGTTATCAAAGGCACTAACGGAATTTGGTTTTACGTAAGTGAAAGATATATATATATATATATATATATATATAACATCACTGTCGACATTGGTAATTAAAAAGTAAATTTCCTTTAGGGTAAATACTAAATCATTAATTGAACACGTGAAGAAAGCAGTAAGTGCGGTAAATCCAGGTATCAGAACTGCTGCTATAACATTATTGGGTACTATGTATTTATTTATTGGAAAGCCACTCTTAACGTTTTTTGAAAATGAAAAACCTGCATTAAG
>NW_011948422.1:2068812-2088287 GCF_000503995.2 Ceratosolen solmsi marchali
TGAAAAGGTATATTTATCAACTAGATCGGATTAATTAAGGACAATTAAGTATTAAATAAGCATGTATCTACATGTACTTACATAAATAAGTATTGAAATAATTTTTAGTTTGATGGTGAAATTGCTCCTGCCCCTATTCGTAAAGTTAAAGGGAAGAAAGTTCAGGATGGCGATGACGATGAAGTGGAAGTAGAAGAGAAAACAACAGTGAGCCACGAAATTGGTGATATGACAACAAGAATTGATATTAGTAGTCAGATAACAGAATCTTTATTAAATGAATTGTCTGACAAAAACTGGAAGGTAAGATTAATTAAATATTTGTAATTAGTAAGAATTTTGTAAGGAAAAAAAGTCAATTTGTAGAGAATTTGTATAAAATCGTATCTCTATATCGATACAAAAAAAAAAAAAAAAAAAAGAAAATTAATTTGTAAATTAATTAAAAGGTACGTAACGAAGCTCTTCAAAAAGTTAGTAATATTTTAAGCGAATCAAAATTGATAAAAAGCTCTCTTGGCGAATTACCTCAAGGATTAGCCCAACGATTAATCGATAGTAATAGTAAAATAGCGCAAAGTACATTAGGCCTTTGTGAAAGTTTAGCGGTAAGCATGGGATCACCGATAAAGCAACATATACGAGTACTTTTCCCTGGGATTATACAATGCCTTGGCGATTCGAAGGTAAATCCGATTTGCGATTGAAAATTTGCATTTCAATGATTTTGCTAAGTTATTGTTTAATCTACATATCATAATCTACAAATTATCCGCGATATAAAAAAAAAAAACATCATATTTCAGGCTTGGATTCGTACTGCTGCTATTTCTTGTATAAATACTTGGGGGGATCAATGTGGGTATAAAGAATTTTTCGACGGTGAAATGATTGGCGATGCTTTGAAGTCGGGATCTCCAACTTTACGGAATGAACTTTGGACGTGGCTCTCTGAGAAATTACCGGCGAGTAAGTGTAATTTTCTCATTATCTTAATAAATATTATATTGCGTGTGTCCGTGAAGGTAATAATTCTGTATTTCAGTTCCTACGAAGCAATTATCAAAAGAAGAGCTTATCGTGTGTCTACCTATTTTATTTAATAATTTAGAAGATCGTAATTCTGACGTTAGGAAAAATGCTCAGGAAGCAGTGCTTGGTTATATGATACATTTATCTTACGAAGCCTTGATTAGACATACCGAAAAATTGAAAGTAATAAATTATTGATAATAAGCCGCGTAATAAGTTATTTTTATGTCTACGATAGCTAACAAGTTAATCCTAACGTTTCAGCCTGGGTCAAGAACTGCTGTGATCGCTGTTTTAGATAAGGTACGACCAAATTTGCCAGTCAAGCCATTGCCACCTTCGAAAAAAGCAGCCTCGGAAGATAGTGGTCATAAAACTGTTAAAAGTGGTGGTGCTGCTAAAGCTGCCAAATTTGGTGTTAAAGCAAAGGTAAGTTTAAAAATTAAAATGACTTTAATGAGTGTCGATAGAGTAGTTAATAGAGTAAATTGATCTCGGTAGACAGGAGGTGAACGAATGAGAGGCAAATTTATTGTTTGATCGACTATTGGTAATAAGCATTTTATACGATTATGTATATATGTGTTAAGTATCTTAATGAATTAAAAATTGAAATTTCTGTTTTAAATTTAAATTAAATTTTACTATCAGGCATATTTGATTTTTTTTTTGTCTGATATATATATATATATATATATATATATATATAAATATTTTAAATTAATATTAAGATGCTTGTTTATATTAACTGTATTTTATCTTCTTATTAAAGAGATACTTTCAAAAACTTTTTGGAAAGTACATTACAAATTACAAATCATCTTTCTGAGCATAGACATTTGTTTGCCAGAATAAAAATTTAGATGAAATTTTCTATACACACGAATTTTATCATTGTAATTCAATCGATTAAGTGAAAAAAGAAAAAGAAAAAAAACTTCTAATTACTTTTCTCAAACAGTATTGCACTATTTAAGTTTAATATAACAAAGTCTTTCACGAGTAATTTACTAAAGCTTAATACAAAACGTCCTTGATTAATTATGTTTTAGGGTGCTTCTGGAGGTAAAACGAGCACGAGAAAGAAAGAAGACGACATAGATACAAGTCCGTTATTAGCTGTAAATAACATGAAGCATCAACGATCGATTGATGAACAAAAATTAAAAATTTTGAAATGGAATTTTACAACGCCTAGAGAAGAATTTGTCGACTTGCTAAAGGAATTAATGTCAACGGCGAATGTTAATAAGACATTGATGGCAAATATGTTTCATTCTGATTTTCGTTATCATTTAAAAGCCATTGAATCGTTAACAGAGGTACTTATTGAAATAACAACATTAATTTATACGAGCTATTATTAACATTATAAAATTTGTACATTATAAAAATTTGTTCACTAACAATCGAAAATGCAATTGATTTTGTTTTACCTATTTAGGATTTACCGGGCAATAGTAAAGCTTTGGTGTCGAATTTAGATCTAATACTGAAGTGGCTTACTTTAAGGTTTTTCGATACTAATCCATCCGTACTTCTGAAAGGATTAGATTATTTACAAACTGTTTTCAACTTTTTAATAGAGCACGAGTACCACATGTTAGAAAACGAAGCCGCTTCTTTCATTCCTTATTTAATCATTAAAGTAAAAAATACTTTTTAAGATTTTATAATTTATTTGTATTAATTGTGACGTTGACGTATGGTTTGGTTTAATAGATCGGTGATCCAAAAGATGCAGTACGTAATGGCGTTAAAGCTCTTTTTAAGCAAATAGCGTCGGTATATCCAGTTAGTAAACTATTTTCATACGTTATGGAGGGTCTGAAGTCTAAAAATGCCAGACAAAGAACGGGTTTGTATCATTTGAACATTCATTGCCTAAAAGCTGTATTATAAAAAATAAATGTTACGCCCTTTCTAAGATATAAAGTACCATAAATATTCTTTATACAGAATGTTTGGATCAACTGGGAGCACTTATCGAAAGTTATGGTGTGTCAGTTTGCCAGCCATCCCCATCAATAGCTTTAAAGGAAGTTGCTAAGCAAATAGCAGATCGTGATAATTCTGTTAGAAATGCAGCGTTGAATTGCATAGTTCAAGCGTACTTTTTAGAAGGAGAGCGAGTTTATAAATTAATAGGACAAGTAAGTATTGTCACGTGTTCATCCTTGAAATTAAAATTATATAAAGTAGATGATTTTTTTTTTTTTTTTTTTTTTTTTTTTTTTTTTTAAATAGTCTAAGCGATATTTTATAATTATACACAATTAAATATTTGCAATTAAGAATTTATCTAATTCGATTAATTCTATTGTCACTTAAGATCTCAGAGAAGGACCAATCTTTACTTGATGAACGAATCAAGCGAGCAGCAAAGAATAGGCCGACAAAAACAGCGCCTTCTTCGGCGAAAATAAGAGTTCCTCCGGTGCAGGCGCCTATTTCTACGAATGACATGAATGATATGGACGAAGCAAATTATGACGATGAACCCGAGGAAGAGCAAAAAATGGAAGAAGAAAATGATGAGTTAGTAAAATTTACTAGCTTATTATTTATTATCTAGCTTTCGAGAATTATTGTAAATTATTTATAAAATCAATGATGATCAATAATTTCATCACTATTTAAATTATTTTAAATTATTTTATTTAAATCAGATATTCAGTTAATTTTTATTTTTTATTATTTTATTATTTTTATATTTTATCATTGAATTTAGGAGAAATAATGAAGTAGATAGACCAGAAGACGACTCGAATAAAAAGCTGGAAACGACTTTTATTTGTGAAAGTAAAAGCGACTATGAAAGTTTGAAATTAAGAGAAGAGTTTAATTTTCATGAAACGTTTTCGAAAATTTCTTCGGATAAAATTCAGCTTAGCAATCATGAAACGTTTGTTTTCATTTTCTTTTGTTCTGTCAATTTTGTATGTGGTGATGGGTAGATAACGGGCAGTTTATTAATGAATGCAGATGATTGATTTATCGTCCTTTATGCCTATGAATCTATTAACTAACCAATTGTAAACGCACTTGCCATAAACATTATGTGCGATTGAAAAATATTCTATTCTTTACAAACAAATTTATCTTGTTCTTACGTTCTTATTATTAAGTGAGTGTGCTCATTAACTGAATTGATTATTGTGTTATGTTTGATTCTGTAAATAATTATTAAATTACTTCCAATGTGACCGATGCTTTAAATCTTTGCAGCAGTATTAATAAACAATGGTGTATATAATTTTTTTTTTTTTTTTTTTTTTTTTTTTTTGTTATTGATTTTGTTTTGACTGTTTGATATTGTGTATGTAAATGCTGTTGTTTTATATTTTATATTTTTCGATATAATTTAATTGTTAAGGGGTTTACGGAGTTATTCTTGTAATTAGAAGAAATTTTTATTACTTTATTTCATTATTTTATAGATATGCTTTTGTTTGTCAAAACGTATAACGATTAAAAAGAAATACGATCAAATTGTTATTAAATAGTGCTGATTTATTTTTTATTAAAAATGAAATTTTTATGATATAGTTAAAATTTTTCGGTTTATATACTTTATACGAGAAAATGTAACATTTTAAGTTTTGAGTTGCCCAAGTTAGTGATAGGGAAAATATTTTCGTAGTTAATTAGACTTAAAATCGATATAGTATATTTATCCTTTTATCTTCCCTATGATAACAATAATTTTAAGAATTTCGATGAGTACGGGGTCTTACTTATCAAAATTTCTATTCTTAATTTAAAAATGATAAGGACGAAAGGTATACGACCGACTAGTGTCCTTAAAGAAAATTGAAAATTTATTATTAAAATTCTTAAACTTCATAATCATAAAAAATTTATTTTTATAAATTAACAAATAACGCCTCCAACAGCAATAACAAATTGTATGCTCAATGGGTTAAAAGTATGCTGAGTGTTGAGTGTTTGACTTAAATAATGCTGCGCGTACTACTTGTATTTTTCATTAAATATAAAATTTCAGAAATATACCTGTACAAACGCAAATAAAAGTGTCGGGGCCCTTTGGATTAGATATGGAATTATTACAAAAAATTGAAACAAATGCCCCGGTGAGATGCCGAGTTCCAAAGCTTCTAGAGCCAAATGTTGATTTAAACGAGCCTGTAGAAATGTTAAATCCCACTCATCCAAGGCAGTAAGTTTTGCATTGTTGGTAATAATTTTAATGATTATAAACTACCAAGTCAAATTTATTATATATATTTACGAATTACGTTGACAGAGTGATTCCGATATCGCCTCCAAAGCTATTAATCTCCAATTCTGAAAATATCGCTCCACTAAATTCGTGTTTCGGCAAGGAGGACAGTTTGGAACGTACCGTTCTGGGAATGGCCAGCTTAGATCTTACAACGGCGATTCAATCGATGAATACTATGGAATCTGTTAGTATCGCTTATATCTGTTATAATTGAGATCTTGTAATCGCCGTGTGATTATAATTTTGCGAATTAATTCAATTTCAGTTTTTGAAATCGTGTCAAGTATCGATGCTGCAATCCAAGGAGGATAAATTCATCAGTTCTGTAAATATGCAATTGAAGGTTTTGCAAACTTATCCGCTGCACCAAGGAAATGCTCAAGTGTCGAAAGGTTTCAGAACTACTTTTATGATTATACTAACGGTGAGTAGGGACGCGACAGATTTATAAAATAAGTTGCCACGAGTCGAGTTGAGTTTTGATTTAAATTGGGATTTTTTATTTAAATTGGGAGCAGTTCTACGATACCGGTATGCTTGGAAAAAATGTACCACTCCAACAGCTTAAAGATCTTGTCGATCAAATGATTGGATTTTTAGTTGAGAATAAGCTCGAACGCCTAAACGACGCAGAAGCTTATATCAGAGTTATCAATACAATTGTTCTAAAAATTATTGACAATTCGGATCACACTACAATAATATGGTAATAATTTTGCATCTCCTGATTTTTATCGGTATAAAATTAACACTATTCCCGCATAAATTTTTACAAAACTTACATTTTACTTACAGTGGACTTATAAAACTATTGCACGAGCGTGCTGATTCTAATGGACCAGCGAAGTACGAAGAGCTTATAATGAAATGTTTATGGAAAATCGTAAAAACAATACCCAATTGGGCAGGAGATTTAAATTATGATATGATTCTTTTGGAAGTACATAACTTTTTTAAAGTAAGAGACATTTAATTATTAGGTTGAATTCAATGTTTTAGGGGGAAAAGGGTTTTCAACCATTTAGCCAGAAAATATAACTTATTATGTTAGTCGGAGTATATTAATTTCGAGTAATATTTAATGTTAATTGTAAATATTCGATTAACGAAATATGCTTATTAATTTAACCATCGTCCCCATTGCATTATGAATAATTAATTTGAGAGTTTATTATAATATATTTATTTATCTATAGGATTATCCAACGTCATGGTGGAAAAAACAAAAGAAATCCGACACACCAATGCGAACTATTAAAACAGTACTTCACAGCATGACCAGAGTCAAAGGAAGTACAATACTCAGTCATTTAACGCAAATTAATAATACCAATGAGTCAGAATTACGTTCCTATTTAATGAGACTAATTACGGTTAGTTAATACGATTAACGCATTTACTCTCACCCGTTCTTTCTTTCTTTCATTTTTTTCTCTTGTTTTTGTAAATTTTTATTAAATTGTTATTTATAGATTATTATGAGATGTTAGCTCTCACATAACTTTAATCGATGTACAATTCTTAAATATGACATTATTACTTTGTATATTAGACTTTCAAACCTGACGACGTAAATGCTGCTACTAAAACAATATCATCAAAATCTAGTAACAATCAAGGACAAGGTCAGAAGCATATGTCGAAATTTACCCAGCAACAGCTGTCAGAAATATTTAAAAAAATAGGATCAAAATGTCACGAGCAAGAAGTAAATATCATATCACACACACACACACAGTTTGTCTGACATAATAAATTGTTGAAGTAAAAAAAGTAATGTTTCCAATGCTTTCATTTGTTTTAGGGACTCGTACAATTATACGATTTTAAATTGCAACATCCGGAAGCAGATGTGCAACCATTTTTAGAAAAATCTCATAAATTCTTTCAAGACTTTATAAAAGACGGACTCAAAGATATCGACAAAATTAGAAAGCATCAAAATAGCCTATCGGGACAAGCTAATAATCAGCACGGTATCGGTACGTAATGAGATCATTCTCGCATTTAATTATTACTATTAAAGAGTATATACTAAATGAAAAATTTTAAATCGCTTATAGATGGTTCTAGATTAGGAGCTTCTAAGGAAGATGGAAAGAACATGATGGATCCAATGCATAGGTTAGAAAGACTGAGAGCTCTTGAAGCTCAGTGTTTGACAATTAATCCAAGTCAGTCGAATCAAATATAAGCGCGGAGAATAATCCTACAGTCAGTCTTTAATGATTATATTTCTAATAATTATAACAGATCTGATTACTAATTATAGAGTTCAATTGCTCTTTCAATTGTGAAGTAAACGATTAAAATAGTTGTGTATAGTCCATATCATTATAAATTATGATGTACGTGTTTTATGTTATGAAAACAATAATATTTATTCAAAAAAAAAAAGAAAAAAAAAATCTTTACGCATAAAAGAATCCAAGTTATCGAGCTTAGATTAAATTCCAGTGTATTTTTTCATCCAGTTGACATTTTATTACATTATTACTATTACCTTATTTTAATTATTCTATGTAACTATTACCACATTGTATAATATAGTAATAATTGAATCATACATGTATCAAATGTTTTAATTATTCGTAAATATTAATGATTATGAGAACCTTGTATTTTTTTGTAGTAGCTTAAAGCGGCAAAGTATATTAAAAAATTTAACTCTCTTAATGTACGAGTAAAATTTTTTTTTTTTTTAATAAAAATAGCGATGCTACATATACACGATGGATTTAAGAAATTTTTCTTTTGTGCATTAACATTTTCATATGATTATATTTTATTGTTACAAATGATATACATATGCATGCATGCATACGCATATATATATATATATATATATATATATATATATATATATATATATATGTGCATTTGTGTGTGTGTGTGTGTCTGTGTGCGTGCGCGCGCGTGGGCAAAAGAAGTACACTATAACGTTTCAATATATTTTTTACTTAGGTACATTACATATAATTTGAACATAATAATTTTTTAATAGATTTTTGTGTTCTAAGCTGTGGTCGGATAAAACTAGAACCATATTTACTATTATCTATATTGTATTATGTTGAGTTATTTTATCTATACAAATGATCTGCATGTAAATTGGAGGCTATTTCCACTTCCCACTTATCTCCATTATTTAACAACTTTTCTTTATTATATAACAGCTCTTCGTGTGTTTCAGTTGAAAATTCAAAGTTCGGCCCCTTTAAATAACAGATTACATTTTAATGGTTGAATATTAGTTGACTTTATCTTTAAATTTGTTTCTAATTACATGAATTAAAAACAATAATTTTGTTCAGCTACATAGATACATCGTGCCACTTAATTAATATAATAAATAGCGCTTATTCCAGGTTGTAAGATAGTAGTAAAAGTGAAATATTACCTCGACTATAGCATCGACGGGACATGCCTCTTGACAGAAACCGCAATAGATACATTTAGTCATGTCTATATCGTATCTGGTTGTACGTCTAGATCCATCGGCTCTTTCTTCAGCTTCGATGGTAATAGCCTGCGCAGGGCAAATAGCCTCGCACAATTTGCAAGCGATACATCTTTCTTCTCCGGATGGATATCTGCGTAATCGTAATTCGTTAATATATTATCTATTTTTCACATGATTTACAGTCAACACATTGTTTATAAAGTAATTTTTTAATATTTTTCATCTACGATCAAGATTTTCAAACCTTCTTAATGCATGTTCTCCTCTAAATCTTGGACTTAACGGCCCTTTCTCAAAAGGATAATTAATAGTCGCCGGTTCCCTGAATACTTTGGTTAACACCAAGGCAAGCGATAGGAGCAGTTGATGCATCAAAAATTTGTACACTGCATTTTCCGTAACGTCTTTCCAAGGGTAATTTACTGGATCGTCAAACGGTACGACATAATAATACTTATTTCTAACCGAAGTAGTAACTATTTTCTTTGCAATGTGCACGACAGGAAGTACTGTTAAACAAGAAAATAAAATGATTAATACCTAATGTTTTTCATTATATTAAATATAGAAATAAATACTATTAATATTCTAGAGTTTTATATAACAATGACATAAGCATTGAAATGAAATGGCATTGAATTACAGGCTATCAATTATTCATTCCATTAGAATGTTAAATTATACATTGACATTTCACTTGTCGCACTTAATTTCAATCAATAATATTGAAAGTTAGTTATTTTTATTAATATTGTAGTTAACGACGAGGTTAATCGTTCAATCCGTCCATATTTAGAAAGTACACTATTCTCAATTACTCTTAATATCATTGTGATAAGGATATTTCAATAATAAATTGAATTTTTAATATAATAATGACCCTACCCTTTGAAAATATCATTTTGAATATTGTAAGGAATTTGTTGTGAATTAAAAGATATGTCGTAACTCGAGAAGAAACTGATTAAAGTTAATGGTCAATGCTCGGGATATCGACCAATCAAAAGATGTCTGATATTTTCGCGAAAATTGAGATGATGTAGGAGAGAATTTTGGCGGTTCTGAAAACTTTAGGTAGGCTGTATTGGAAAAACCGTAGGTATCGTATCCATGTATTACGTAATTTTAATATGAAATATATCGAAGCATATTTTTTTTAGTCGATACTATAAATATTTCTCTAACCTTCACATTGCGTAAATCATTCAAAGCGTATGTAAATGTTTGTTCTGTCTATTTGTTTATTTATTTATTTATTTATTTATTTTCATCTTAATGTCTCTCTAATTTAGTATTTCGTTCAAATACACTTCGTTCAATACACATCGTCCTGCGGCGGAGACTTTATTTTTATCTTTACGTGCTCTAATTTTGATGAATTTTGCAGTTGACACGGGGAATTCGTTGAAACAGCAAATGAAATAACAATGAATGAAACAGTGGAGCAGCTTATGACAAGTAGAGATGCCCAAGAGAGATGCAGTCACTGGATTGAAAATGTTAAGAAGATTTCGGTTTCGAATGATAACAGCAGTAAAAGTAAACTGGAGAGTGAATCCGAAGAATTTATCGATACGGATTCCGAATTTGATTCAGTTTCCGAATGCGGTAGGAAGAGAAGGAAATTGGGCGTAAAGCTAAAAACTGAGAAATTAGATTTAACTGGATTCATTTATTAAACACGTTGCAAATCATATTACCGAATTAGACATAAAAATCACGGATGAAACGGAGGTTTACGCTTGTTTATGGTCTGGCTGTGTTTATGAAAGTGCAATCGATGTCGAAATTATGCGTCACGTCAACTATCATTCTTTTCATTCGAAATTAAAATGCATTGGAATGAACACGAGAGGAAGAACAAAGCTCCCTGTGAGTAATATAATTAATTTGGCTTATCGCTTATCGTTTATCATTTTCAATTTAAGTTCAATTTAAGGTATTTCTTTCAATTTAACGATCAATTTAATCAAAAGCTTTGACTAATTAGCTGCAAGGTTCGTTTCAACGAGCTAATATAGAAATATTCGAATTACCGAATATGATGGCTTTATTTTTAAATTATTAAACAAGAATACGAATTTTACGCAGTATGAATAGAAAAGTAATTGTTTAAAAGGATAAAAAATAATGGAAATATCTGGATATTGGGAGCTTTAGTATTTATGAAGAGTAGACAAAGTTTTAAACGTAAACAACAAGTTCGAACTTGCAATCGACAAACAAAATTTGATTATTATGCCGCTGTACGCCGCAATGATACTTATAAGCTTGAGCATAAGTTCGAACTTGAAATAAGTGAAAATTTTGTGATTACAGTAATAATCATTGGATCAGATTTTGATTAAGAATAACCCTGAAATTAAGAATTTCAACCATGATGCCAGTCAAGAAAGTTGCCTAACAAATTATGAAAATTAGCGTAATCGCATTGCTTGCATTCACACACATATTTTTTGTAATTATAAGGATAACTGCCTTAGCTTATTTGGGATTTTGATTTTATCATTATCACGATAGAATTCTACAATGCAATTCGTAAACGATCGTTGCACCTATAATTTGTTAATACAAAGGAATATATTCACTCGTCGAAATTAGAACTAATTATGTACATCATTAAGTTATTAGAAGAATCATTAAGTTAAGTTCTCTTAAGGCACGCAACGTAAGCTTATTTATCTCATGTTATTTAAAAAATATTTTGTAGAAATGTCGACGTGACACGGACTGGAAGAATATTTTGGATTCGTTGCCGCCCCATCAGTGTCAATGGGAAGACTGCTGTGGAAAAAGTTTTAACAATTATCAATTCTACCTTTACCATGTGTTGACTCACGTTGAAAATAATCCTCGAGGTAACAAGGTTGCAGGTGGGGTACAATGTCTTTGGAAAGGATGCAAAGGCAAATATCCCAGCTTATATAAGCTCAGAGAGCATATGAGAGTTCATACGAAAGAAAAAATTATCGCATGTCCAGACTGTGGCTCTACTTTTGCATCCAATACGAAATTTCACGATCACTGCAAACGACAAATTCCTTTAGAAGGTTAATCCATAAAAATTAATATCTTGACATCATATTATGAAAAGATAAGGCGTTAATAATTTACTATTTAATAACAATATTTAACGATACCTTGTGCTTAGAGAAAGCACCGTTGCTGTTCAAAGCTCTTATAGAAAATACATTCATTCATTTGGATTTTGTAAGCAAATAATATTTAGAGATTCTTAATAGAAAAATAGAACAATGCAATGCAATCGATACTTTCGTATACTCTAAATGTATTTAAATAATCAATTGCCAAGAGCAATTGTCTCTTATTTCAAGTATATTTTTCCAATTTGTATTTATCGAACCGTGACAGATTGTTTCATTTGCTCCAACAAATCTGACGTCTTTTTCCTATCTCTACTTCGACGTTTTATTTAACAATTTGTTATATTATGAATTTGAATATTCATATAGTCATTTGTATTTACAGTACAAGGATTCCAATGCTCCCATTGTAATAAATTTTATCCAACCGAGTGTATATTGAGGGAACACATGAGAAATCATATATTTCACTATAAATGTAGTATGTGCGACATGAGTTGTGAATCTCCGTCTAGTTTAGCAAAGCACGTGCTGTACAGACATACGACAACCCGGAACTTTCCTTGCACCATGTGTACACATGCCGCCAAATCACAACAAGATTTAGATTCACACATGACCTTACATTCCATTGGATCCAATTATGTTTGTAATGTCGAGGGCTGTTTATATTCTTGTAAAAATGCCTACACTTTAGACAGGTAAAAATAAATAATAAATGGATTTTAAGATTTTAATAGTTAAGTCAAATTGAATTATTTTCTGTACTTTATTAAAAGTACGTTATCGCATGCCTCTAAAAGTCTTTTCAAGGCTTTCGTAGAGGAGAAAAAGAAGAAAGTACATTAAATTTATTTTCTTGTATTATTGGTTATCTTTAGACACGTAGAAAAAGTGCATCAGTTAGAAATTCGTTGGTACTGTTGCCACGAATGCCCCATAAAATATCGAAAAAGTTATAGGCTAACAAGGCATCTGATAGAGGCACATCATCTCCAATGGCTTAGCGGTCACAAGAGATTTCAGTATATACTCGAAGACGATGGCTGCTACAGGCTTCAGACAATAAGATACGAAAGTATCGATGAAAATACATCGGCTAATAAAGAATCCAACGTTCCTAATAGAAATACCAAGGACGAAGATTCATCTGTTATTAACGAAGAGGTAATATTTATTAATTAATACATGCTAATTACAATTGATCCAAATTAAATTTAAGGTTTGATTAGAAATAAAGGGTTTTAAGAGGGATGAATTTTCAATATTTCAAGAATTCATTAGAATAACTATATATTGTGTATTATTATGCTATAATTATTTATTATCTATAATATAAAAGGAAGAAAAGGAAGAAAATAAAAAAAAAATAAATAAAAAAAATAATAATAATAATAATAATAATAATAATAATAATAATAATAATAATAATAGTTCCCAATTCGACAGCTTATAATAATCTTATAACAATTGAAATACAACTTGGTTTTTCTTGAATTTTAAGGAGACTAAAATTGTCGATCAAAATAAAGAATCTGGAAAATCAATGCCTACGATACCGAACATCTTAATATCGATCGACGAGATCGACGAGCATGGAAATGTCATAGATACTAAAATTATCGAAACGCAAGAAACAAATGAATTGCCACCGTCTGCTGAGCCGCCCATTATATTAACATAATAACCAATACAAAGACGTATTATTTTATTTATTTCGACGATTTTACACAAAATACATTATTTTTATACCTTTTAATATCTGTTGTTGTATCCAGCAACGCATTCACTTACAATAAGTAATTATTGTATTGTTGTAATTATGATGTGTCGATAAATTGTAAAATAAAATACTAATTAGATAATAGGTAAATTTTAAATTTAATAAAGTTCTATTAAAAAGTACAATTTTTAATAAATAAGACATTACAATATCATACACATCCTTATTGTGTACATCCTTCTTCTCTCAAGCAATACAAAAATGCACTTGAATATATAGTATATCAAATATTTAATTTTAATAAATAATTTAATAAATCCATATATTAAAAGTAACAAATCTTAAATTAATGGCTCATTATTATCCTATAATAAAGTGATTACTTTTTACAATTAAAAACTCTTGGAGCTAATGATATATAATATTAACAAAGAATTACGAGATTGAGGGAAGCCTATGTGTGCTCATTTTGTTGTAGAATATCTACAAGAATTATGAACTTTTTAGGTCTTACAATAACGAATCGACTTACAATACGAAAGTGTGGGTACTTTCACTTTCGCCTTTTACATTTTGTTCTACCACGACGTCTTCGGGGAGCTGTTGTACGATTGGTGTCCACTTTCTTCGAACTCCTGCAATGAAAAGCAGCAATGAATGACGATAAGTTAAAATCACTTACTCATGAAATTAAATTAATATTATTTCTAGGTGCAATCGATGTACGATGGGCTTATAAGCTTCGATCAGTCTCATTTCTTCGATGCAACAGGGCAAAACATCATTGTCACATCGCGCGCAAAGCCAAACGAACAACATTCGATGAAATACCTGTGTACTCTGTTGACCGAAACTGTTGGCTGCTTCTTTAGTTGCAAATGTTGCTGCACTAATTCGGCCAATTTTCCCTGTTGCGCCAGCATCGACAAAAATGTACATATAAATTCGTCGTAATTGTGCGTCCTTCTGCAGTCGTCGATCTAAAAAGAGTTTTCACATTCTCACGTTAAATTGTCCTCGTTGGAAATGTTTTAAGTGGTACCGAGTAAAAGCAACGCTTAACCTTATATTTGTTTCGTTTATCATTTTCATCCTTCAAAGCCGTTTCGCAAATCCCAATTTCATGCTCTAAATTCTTTAGCAGCGCCAGTAGGTCCTTTGGAGCAAAAGTGTGTGGCTCAAAGAGTTCTGGATATTTGGAGCAAAGTTTAGGATCAATTTTTTCAACTTTCTTCTCTTCCGTAACTGTATCACCGTTGCTTGTTTTTACTCTAGCGTGAGGTATTCTAACTTCGCCTGACAAACAAACCTTTTTGTTCAACTGCGTATTGTCAGAGACGAGTCTTTTACCATTAATATTGATATTACCCAAAGAACGACCTGAACATAAAAATTAATAAACATCAAATGGCTTTGAGCTTTTAATTGTAATTTAATCGCAATTGCGAATGTTAATAGAGAAGTATATTAATTATATGTAAAGCATACTCAGTCCATTTTCATTCTTTTCATCTCCCGCTACTCTAATCACAACAAATTTTTTAAAATCTTTCGTCGACGTAGGACTAATTTGTCCCGAATTCCAGCCCCAAGCTATAATAATAATAAACACCTTATCAAACACTTTCCAAGGTTATAATAGTAAGTCGTACGATATAAGGATTATTCTAACCTTGGGTAGGCGAATTAAAAGCAGAACCTATTTCCGATGAAGTATCCGTACTCGATGAACTGTGGGCAGGAGAAGTTTGGATTTGTAGAGGCGTTGCGTAGTCCAGTGCACAGACATTCACTACTTTTTCAATGCCACTAAACGGAAAGAATTGCCATTGGAGTGTTCATTAATAGTTAAACAAATAAACCTTAATATTTTAATGCTAGCCGATTTTAAAGAATGGACGTTCTTACCTCGTCGACGGCTTCACACTTGAATTCGAGGCCTCGTCGTTCTCATTCGTCGAATCATTACATCGTTCCACACTTATAATAGGTATTGAATTTGTACCTTCGGTTTCATTTTTTATCGCAATGCTTTCCTCTTCCACCTTTTCCTTCTTCTCACTCAATTTCTCGGCTTTCTCACTATCGGTATTATTACTACTGCTATTATTATTTTTGTTATTATGATTTTCAGAATTATTCTGATGAGTTAGCTTAACAAGTTGCTGCAAGGCTTCCAGAACTATTTGTCTGTTGGTTTTCAACATTGTTAATTTATGAGAAATAGCCAACCTACGGTCCGGTACAACAGCCATTAAGTTAAATCTTATATCCTGCAACTGCTCCCCCGTAGAAATGCCCAGACGATCCGTTATAACTCTTCTGAACTGCTCCGTCCATTCCTCGTGCTCTTTCCATGGCCCGTGATCCATTGGGTAAGGCTTTAGCCCGTCCAATTCAAAAAGTCTTCCATTTATGGGCACGTAACTCACGAAATGAAAAGCTTCACCGGTAAATCTACCAGTGGATACACCAGCTGTACTTTTATCCTGTCTCCTTTTGGCTTGAGGCATCGCATGGGAATTATGGGCGCACGCTAGCTCCGGTGTATTCCCAATTGCCCAGCCCTTATTCTCCGGACACATACCAGTCGTGTGAACTTTTAGACGAGATAAAGTTGTACCAAGATGAATGTTGGGACAATTTAGTAACACGGACAGTAAAGCGTGCGTCGCGCAACTATTTGGAACAACCTGTAACGATCGATGGCTATAATTAATTCTTTTTTCACCTAATCATTTTAAATGATCATTTTTTAAATAAGTATACGCAATAAGACATTACAATCGCTGAAAAGCAATTACATCGATCGATTCATTAATATTAACAATCCGCTTTAGTTATAGTCACTCTGTATAAAATTTTTCTATTTTATAAAGCTCGGGGGTATCTTACTTGTTGCGCAAAAAATATATTATTAACAATGTCTTCATCTTTGACAAAACTCTCATCTTGTTCCACCACTTTGCGCCTCGATCGCCTTTCTTCTATCCAGCGAAATAAAAATATAAAGCCATAAACGGGACCCTCGAGTGATTTTTGAAGATCATAAATCTCTTCCACTTGAACTCCTTTGACACCAAAATCTTCTAAAAGCAGTGTAAATAATCCTGAAATACAACGACAACAATATCGTTAAATACCAAATGAAAATTTCCAATTTTACCCTAAATACAATTAATCGCCAAAACTCATTTATTAAAAAATATTAAGTATAAGAGAAAATATATTCTTTATAATGATTTTTGCTGCATTATTAAAAAAAAAAAAAAAAAAAAAAGAAAAAAGAAAAAAGAAAAACAAAACGGAAAGCATAATTGTATTATTATACCTGGATCACTTTCAAGTTCCAGCCAACCCTCTGTCAAGCGATTAATGTCAACAGGCATTTTGGAGTCATTTCCTTTTCATAAATTCACATACTAAAAAAAAAAAAAAAACATACACGAGAAGACTTTCTTATAGCCATTCAATTTTTATAATTTTTATTCTTTCTTTATTTTTTCTTTACCTTTTTTTTTTTTTTTTTTTTTTATTTTTTTTTTTTATTTTTATTTATTTTTGTTGTTGTTGTTGTTGTTTTTTGTTTTTGGACAAAATCCTAAAGCATCAGCTGTACCCGTAGACAATCAGGGTGCCATTATTTCTTTATTACAAGTGCAGCACTGCGAGTATTAAATTTATGCGAATTTTAAGCCATCGGTCACGTGACAAGGTCTTCGAGGGGTCATTTATGCTGGCTATTTTGAAAAAGAGAAGAAACAATAAATGCACTTATTTAATGTGCGGCTGTAAAAGTTGTTTTATTATATAAAAATGTCGTTTATATAAGGATCGATCGTTGTGTTAACAATACGAATATATAAAAATTAATTAGCCGAGCATTAAGGCTTATTTTCACATATTTATAAGCAGTCGTAACGAATGGCCGAACATCATATTTCTATTTTTCTCATCTTTGATCTGATTTTCTAAAGCCTTTGTAATGCCTTCAAGAATCATCGTACAGCAAATTTATTATACAAAAAATTATCGAGTCTTAAATGAATAAAATACAACAATGTTTTAAGAAACAATAAAATTTATCTTTAGTTTGTATGTGATTTTTTCACGAAAAAGGCAGATTTTTTTTTTTATTTATTATAAATAAGATGCTCGTGTACAGTTAATTATCGGTATATGAATATTGATTCCTCCCCCCCCCCCTTCATTTTCTGCACAAGAGACTTAAATTAATTTGGCCGAAAAAAAAAGAAGAAAGTATTGGCAATTTTTTAATTAGATAAAAATCAATAATTTCTCAAATATTAAATAATTTTAATGGAGCTTATTTTCAAAGACCATGCAACTATATTTGCTTGCCTCTACGAAACTCCATGTGCACATTACTTGGATGGTTAGGTATGGTATCACCATCATACAAATAGCAATAACGTCACAATTTTTTTGTTTAATACAAATATTCAGATATTCTGCAGAATTACATAATATTAATAAGCGCATGCGCAAATGCTAAAATTGCTGGTGAAATTTGGCGTAAATAAAATTTGTTAAGTTTATATGATGGATCGAATGCAATATACGATGCTGCTAATAATGGAACGCGAGTCTCATGAAAATCAACGAGCAGAATTCATTTTTCCAAGTAGTAGGGTCTGGTAGAAAACAAAACAAAAAAAAAAAAACAAATTTTCATAACATAATTTTTGGAATCAACATTCTCTACTACGTCGCACTATCTTTGTTCGATGTTCCGTAATACGAAAAGGTTCATCGTTAAAGTAACATTTGAATAATTCTGCATTAAATTAATAAATTAAAAACCAAAATTAATAAAAAAGAAACATCATGGTTGTTTATTATTTAACTATATTTATTTTTAACGTGCATATTATACAAATCATATATTATTGAATATTTCATATTTGTTTAATAATATTATGGAACGATAAGTTGAGATCAAATAAAAGCAACGACTTCATAATATTACTCGTGTAATATATATTTATATATATATATATATATATATATATATATATATTTATATATATATATAATCACATAATGTAATAATTCGTATTTTATAATTATTTTTACTTAAGCTGCGAAACATTTGACACATTTAAATTTAAATGCACTGAGACTTTGATATTGCAATCTGCGCATGCATATACCACTGATTCGACATTCGAACATTTTTCTTAAAAAAATCTATAATTTCATTACAATAAATGTCAGTTATTATTCCTTTTTGGCGGATATTTATTTAGTTCCAAGGTAATGTAATAATTTGTTTCTAGAAAAGAGTCTCTTTGGCTTATAATACTTATGGGAATGTTACCTTAACGCGAAGAGAAGTCAGGATACACGTTTAAGAAAAAAAAAAAATATATATATATATATATATAAATATACTTTTCAATTTATTTGCAGGATGCGGTTGAAAATAATATAACTCAAATTGGTTTATCTTGAAAAAATGGGCGATTTATTAAATACGTGCGACACTCGTTTCTGGAATTGCCTAAGACGTAATTTTCAAATGCTCCTTGTGCTCATGCGCGGAATTTCTAGTTCTGTTCAGTTAAGAAGACGAGAGAGATGGAGTAATAGAGACAGAGAGCAGACCGAATAAAGCTGATATTGAAAAAAGAAAAGTGAAATTTTGTTGCGTCCACATTTATAATGTCAAGTGTAACGAACGTCAACATAACACATTAAAATACGTCCTGCCCGAATTATAAAAATGGGTATTGTATGCAGCTGTATACTAATTTTCCTTTGTTACAAGTTCATATGACTAACTTCTGTTCTAAAGACAGTCATAGTTTACTTTGACTCGTAACATAATATCATGTAAATGTCAAAGAGAAATTATTTTTTGCAAGTTTTAAAAAAAAAAAAAAA
>NW_011948422.1:2088389-2103235 GCF_000503995.2 Ceratosolen solmsi marchali
CATACACTCCACACACACACACACACACCCCCAACACATACAGTTATGTATATATATATATATATATATATATATATATTACTATAAACAGACTGTTTATTTAATTTAATGCTAGTATGGAAATGTTAACAAGAATATTAATTTATATAATTGTACATTATTCTAACATTTTTTAATCAAATACTATGCAACTGTTATAATTGCATAAATCTTCAGTCTATAATTTATGAACTTTAACCTTAATTTATGCCTCAATTTTATAGATTCTGGAGTCGAAACTGGGAACGATTCTAACGATAGTTTAGTTACTCAACACGACAATCTTGTTGCAATGACTAATGCTAATGCTTCTGGTCAAACACAGTCAAGCGTTAATAACATAATCGATTATGTTACTACGTCAAGTGGAACTTCTATGAATAATTCGTCTGCCTTGATCGTCCCACCAGAGGCAACCAGTCAAGAATCATTACCAGGTGTATCCGAAACGAACGAGAGCGCGCCATCTAATAGCTTAATTAGCGTTAACACATTAAACTCCAGTCCACTTTTTTCATTGGCTCTCGTCCCAGCCACCGACAAAACAAAGGTTAATTAATCCATCGACTTTGCACCGTATAACAAACCAATTTATATGCTTTTGTATAATTTTTTACAAAGCTTACATTGAAATGTCGTAATCCAATGATTTACTGTAATTTTCTTCTAATTGCAGATATTTGAATTTCAAATACCTCCTATATATCATAACGATTGTCCCCTACCAGCTCCTATAGACTTTCTAAAGTCCAGTAAGTTTGGTTCTAATGTAAATTATAACCGTTAACAGACGCATGCCTCGATACTGTGTGATACATAACGATGCCATATTGTTTATAGAATTGTGCAATCATGGAAAAATAAAACCATTCAAATATTATACTCCAAAAGTTAAAAGACACCATTTCTTGGTTTGTAAAGATTTTAAAGGCTACCTCAACGAGCGAAAAATGCGCCTTGCCGCAGCCACAAACAACATTGAAATGATGCAGCGATTACTAAATTTGGGAATTTCACCCAATAACTGCGATGAACAAGAACGATCCCCATTACATTTGGCATCTTGCAGGTGATTATTAAATTCGTAGCTCACAATTCTTATATTTATAGTTGTCGTGCACGACTTCTCATACCAACGAATCTCCCATGATCTTGTAACGCAAAGCCATTTTCCAGAATACGTTTTAACAATTGCAAAACGTTTTATTAACGCGTCCTCTCCTCCCCGACTATTTCATTATCATTATAGTTTAGATAGTCGCCGACTATACAAACGATAGTTTCTTTCAATAGTTCATCCAACCGGCAACATTGCAGCATACGTATTTGGCACTGAAACCCGTTAAGATCTTTAATCGACAATGTAAAAAGTAAAGAAACGAAGATTTTTGAAATTCAAATCTAATGAATAAAATGTTAAATGATAAACTTAACTTGTACAGAGTTCAAGAGCTAGTATGTGTGCGTGGCATACGCATACAACGTGTTATAGTCGCAATCATTGGTCGCAGGATTAGAAGCAATAAGCTTTTCACGATTTTAATAATCCTTCACGTACTTAATGAGCTTCTCACCCCATAAAGTGATTTTATAATTTTGTCAGACCCATAGATTTCGAGCCATAAAGCGTTTAATGCGTTGAATGTAATTTCCCGTTCGCACATCAGATCGGGGACACCTCATGGACCTCGTGGACAAATACCAACGACCGACTTTATTCAAGCATTGATATCCCAATGTCTCGGATGTTGTTCCTGCTCCCCCCACCCCCCCCCCACCCAACCCGATCCAACCAACCAACCAACCAACCAACCGTTCCATTCGCGCGTCCCATTTCAAGAGAAGCCCAGCACTATAACGAAGTCGATGTGCTCTCCCTGTTACAGAGGCTATAGCGAGATGGTGAGCCTCCTGCTGACCTACGGCGCCGATCCGAACCAGCGCGACTGCCTCGGTAACACACCATTGCACCTCGCCGCGGTTACGAGCAAAATCTCGGTGGTGACGCTCCTGCTGATGGCGGGCACTGACGTCCTCTCCTCGGACTACCGTGGCTACAATCCCCTCCAGCTCGCCCAGACGAAGCTCCGCGTACTCCAGAACTGCGAGGGCTCCGACATGAATCAGATAAAGGACGAGGTGCGCAACGTAATCGTCATGCTGCTTGCCTACCTGCAGAAGCAGAAGGACGCGCGCGAGCAGGTCGAGGCGCTAAGCACCTTTTGCTCGCGGTTATCCCTCTCCAATACGTCCGATCAGATCCAGGACGACGTGAGGAACTTATTGGCCAACATCGACTCACTCAGCCTGAAGAATTAAAATGGCCGTGAGCCCCGACATTTCCAGGCGAGCTCAATCATTTCCACGAGCTCAACGTATTTTAGCATAATTAAGAAAATTTCTTGTCGACTTTAATTAAGCGCCACGAGCTTGCGAGGCTTTTACATTTTTTTTAATATACACTTAAGTCTTTATAAAGCTGGTACATCTTTATATATAGCAATCTATTGTTATTAATTATTATTATTATTATTATTTAATCAACATATTTTGTATTAAACGATTTATTATTTGTTCATGCATGAATTTGCGTCATTATCACACATTTATTGTATATAATAACGATGTCTTACAGTTAAGTAAGTGTCTTAGCGAATAGGTGAAAGAAATTAATGTAAACAATTTTTTTTTTTTTTTTTTTTTTTTTTTTTTTTTTTAATTTAAATTTATAATTGGAAAGCGACGGATTTTCTCTCAAACGAAGTTTTTCACGACACTTTTTAATCATTGTATAGAGTTCAGCATAAAATATTAAACTATACGATAAAGCATGCTTGGAGATGATGAATAGGCAACATTTACAATAAACAAATGGCATGCCAATTATTTTTAAATTTGTCCTTAAATATATATTACAATTTTCAGGTATAAAAAATCGATATAGTATGACGTTGACAATATTTTCAGATATAATGATTGTATGATTAGAAAATATTATTATTCACTAATTGCTACGATTGGAAAAATTTAGCTTATTCAAGGAGATATTCAATACCGATCTTAACCATGTAACATTTCATCTTAAGCATATAGAAATGTAATTAAAATAAACATATTTCTATTTACGTAAAATTCAAAACTACCATTATTCTTCATTTGGATTACACCTCATTTGAGCAAAACGCAAAACATTAGCTACAAATAAATATCACTGTGGTTTTAACCATTTTATTTTTTTTTTGCTTTTTGTTTCGTTTGTTGTTGTTGTTGTTGTTGTTGTTGTTGTTGTTGTTGTTGTTGTTGTTGTTGTTGTTGTTGTTGTTGTTGTTGTTGTTGTTGTTGTTGTTGTTGTTGTTGTTGTTGTTGTTGTTGTTGTTGTTGTTGTTGTTATTATTGTTATTGTTATTATTATTATTATTGTTATTATTGTTATTATTATTATTATTATTATTATTATTATTATGATAATGATTATTACTTAATATAGGTAATATAGTTTAAAGATTTTACTTTTGCGACTATACGAGCGAAAGTAGTACATTCCAAAACATCGTCTTTTTAATTCATTTTATACATTTGCACTTGATTATTACGCATTGAAAAACGAATCTCTGAATTTCGTCTAAATTCAAATTAACTTCTTTCCTTCTTTTTTTTTTTTTTTTTTTTTTTTCCTTTTAATTTTTTTTTTTAATTTTCTTTATCTTTGTTACCATAGCCAAATATGGATAAATAAGTGGATTCGTTTGTGGATGGATTTATGTTAATAAAAGCATCTGTCGCAGGTCGGTATCGTATATTCTCCTGAAATATCGTGATCATTATTTGGTTTATTTGAACAAAACGATCTTATAATCTTTAATGAACGAGCGACAAACGTATATATGAAAAAAATCATTATTAATCATTATTAACGCATTACACTTCGAACAAAGCTATCTACAAGTTTCAAGCTTCTACATACATGTAAATAGATCGCATAAAAATATTCCTAATTTTAATTTTGATGTTACATCACAGAATATGATTTTCATCATCGGACGAGCCGTAGCTTTAAGATCATCGATATACTAATTAATTAATCTTAGAAACTTAAGCTTTTTGACGTAATTGAAAAATATACTCTCTAGACCTAATAGCAAATGCACTTCTGATATTTCATATAGAGAAATGCGTCGATTGGCATGTACAATGTTTAAATTCTATTATTATTTTGATATATTCCGTATAATTTGCCATCGATGGCACAGACTTTCGATATCCCCAATTCAGAATTGCGAACGTTCAAAATGGCGCATCCATCCATTCTTTCGATTAGAGTTCATTTATTTAAAGGCGCGTCTGCCGAAATTCCGAACATCCCTGTGGCGTATTTATATAGGGGCGCGTACGTATGTCATTTGTAAAACAATTTCTTTGTAATCTCGCTCAGACGCGTGCACGTTACCGCGCATCTCAAGAACATCTCACGACGATTAATTAATTTCTTTACAAGCCGAGCCAAGTCAAAGTCAAATCATACATGTCAGCGAATTTGAATGAGAAGAGTATACGTAGGCCCCTGTGTACGCACACTCACGCGCAGCGTCCGCATCGCTGATTGGCCACAGCCGCGATTTGTTGATATTTTGTTTTTGAATATTTAAAGTCAAGCCGACGTTGCGATAATATCCAATCAAATGGATCAACTCAAATGCATATACCTCGATGTAAAGCAAACAAAAAATCAAACAAAAATAAGGAACGTGGCGGCGGGCGGGCGGGCGGGAGGGAAAGGAGAACAGCAAACAAACGAGAGAAGACAAGACGGAGGAGCGAAGGAAAAACAAAAGATAATTCTTTTTAATCGAATTTTCACACCGTCAATTTGCAAATGCTCGCGATCATTCAATCACCCCCATCTCGTGTCCTTGCCTCGCACGACCACGCACACTCTCTCCACATCTATCTTACACTACTTACACACTAATCAACAGATAGGAAATAATGAGCAATGATGCGCGATAACGTAATCAAGGGCACATTACGGTCGCCAGCGACGAGAAGATCTCGGCCTGGAGGGGCCCGTAGTCGACCTTCTCGCCGTCGACGGTGAGGAGGCCGCCCGACTCCGTGTCCGGCTCTATTCTGAACGCCTGCACGGCCACCATCTCCACACCCGGGCACGAGAGATGCGCTCCGGTGCTCAAGCCCAGGAGGAACTGTAACAGTCGCAAACATTTGCCATTTAAGCTCCAGTGGATGCTCAACTCTACTCGCTCGAGTCTAGGCTCGGGCAAATAATCGCGTCAAGGCCAAGCGTACGACCGCTCACCTGCAGCAAATTCGTTCGGCTGATGCCCGCTCGAATGATCAGGAGCCAGATGACGCCGTCGGCGAGTTTTGCCCGCGGGGCGAAATGGCAGTCCTGGCCGAGATGCGACTGGTAGGCAGCCTGGACCATTACGAACTCACCTGCAATGTCGGATAAGTCCGTAAATTACAGATCTCCGCTGCTCGTATAACGACTTAATTTCTTTGTGTTATATCTACTTAACCTACCTTCGACCTTCGTCCACGAATTCGGCACTTTGGTCGTGAGGGCTGGGAGCGACGAGGCCGGCCCGTACGTCACCGTCCTCTTGTCCCCGTCGGCGTCTGCAATAATCGATAATAAGTCAAGGTGATAATAATTGCCCCAGAGGTCAGCTGTCGTAGCTTAATGATTATATACGTACAGGAAGTCGGACTGTCAACGTCCTCGACGCTGTGATAAGTACTGGAGATGGAGCCAGAGCCGGTGCTGAAGTAAGCGGACTTGCATGATTTTGCCGAATAGAAGCTGTCGCACCGCCGTCTACCCACTGAGTCCCCGGTCCCCGTCTCCAGCGTCAGCGCGTCCAAGATTATCTGGTGCTCCTGGTCCTCGCGTCCTAACCGTTTCGCCACTTTCCTATCATTCGCCATCTTTCGATTCTCCACCCCCTTCTCCGCTTCCTCCTCGATCTCATCCTCAACCTCTTTCCCCTCCTTCTCTCCCTCCTCCTCCTCCTCCTCCTCCTCCTCATCCCCCTCATCCCCCTCTCCATCCTCCTCCTCCTCCTCCTCCTCACGATCCTCCTCCTTGTTGTTGTTGTTGTTGTTGTTGTTGTTGTTGTTGTTGTTGTTGTTGTTGTTAATCTTCTTTCTCTTCTTTTTCTTCTTCTTCTTTATCTTCTTATCCTGTGCCTTATCGTTTTCGACTATGGTGTGACGCGCCTCGTAAGCTCCGTCCTCCCGGTCGAAGGAACCGTCGTAGCTACGTGACTCCTGGATCTCGTTGCTGTACCTGATTAAGTACGGGTGTTCTTTAATGGCACTAATGGCCTTATGAAGATCGGGATATGACGCGGGAGTATCGCGTGAGTTGTTCCTCCGTCTGTTTTGTCGTCGAATAATAGGCTTCAGCCATTATGATAATTGTGCGCTCGATGGATTTTCAAGGACGTCTCGTTATCTTCTTTCAAAGGACAACGGGCAAGCGCCAATTCCCGACGGATAAGCGACAAAACTTTTCACGTGCTTTATGTCCGTGAAGAGGCAACGGTCGTAATTTCTCCCCAGCCTATATTACGCCCCCTTAAGCCTATCGACCTATATTTATTTAATATTCCCAATATTGAATGGCAAATCAGACGCAACGACCGTCAAGGTTGCCAAGGTTCAATAAGATTATGCGTAAATAGTCGGAATGTAGGGTAAATTACGAGTTTTGCTCGTTATCACGATTTTAGGATAGACAAGAGCGCGTCAAAATCATCATAAGGAATGTGCATGCATACATGTAATCTCAAAATATCGCCAATCGCAATGAATTTTGTATAATACAAACTCCAATATTTAACACAATGCCACTAGTTTTAAGGGATTAATAAATAAATATCCCTGAAAGTGTACGAGCGTGTGTACACTTCACTTTACGAAGCGGCAAATTTATATTTAGAACGAAGTATTTATTAAAACTCTACTCGAATTAAATTTGTGAATTAAATTGCCTTGAACACGAAGATTTATATACAATTTAAAATTTGTCTGACATCGATCGATCGCTACTACTTTGAACACACAAGCACAGACACGAATAGATATTACGAGAGTAATATCGTTTAAATTTCATTCGTTATTATAATAAAAAAAAAAAAAAAAAAAATAATAATAAAAAAATAAAAAAAAAAAAACGTACGACAAACTCAATGCCAATTCGACCGATTAATCACAAATATTATTTACTTTATGAATAATACGCGAGATATAGTAAATAAGCGTTTTTCTTCATAATTAGCCGGCGAATGAAGATTAAATGAGTCGTAAGTAAATCATAAACATAACATGAATGACAACGGCGTAGCAAAAATATTGGAAAAAGCAATAATCTTTGAACAATGGAGTTGACTTGGAAACGGTAAGGACTGGCCGTTAATTGACTAAGCGACTCACCGGTCCAGCTCGTCCCCTATGCTCTTCGAGTGGCTGATCCTCGGCTCCTCGTGAATCCTCGGTGGCTCGCCGTTGGCTTTGGGCTGACAGGGTAGGTAGTAGACGACGCCCCGGTAAGTCCTCAGGCCGATTAGACGCGCGACGCTCCAGATGGTGAAGCGTTGGCCCCCGATCGCCCGCAGTCTCTCGCTCTCGATGTCGATGTCCGCGAGAAGACCCCAGCCGACCGAGAGGAACGAGTAGAGCGTCTGCTTGCGCGTCTCGATCCGCACCAGGTCCATCTGGGTGAGCTTGCGCCGCACCACCGAGAGGGCGCTTATCAGCACGGGATTATGGTCGAAGGGCTCCCTAGAACAACGGGGTCTTGGATTGCTCGGCACCGGCTTATCTCGCACTGACGTCGTACTCTCGAGCGATCGACCGACTCGCGTGATTGACAATTTTTGGATAAGATTTGGATCGTAAAGTCGCGAGTTCTATACTATCCAAGCCAATTATTATTAAACATTATAACCATCCTGTCCCTTCTCAATTACGCGGGAATCAAATTATCGCGAACAATGTACGAGCGTTTCCAATCGTTTCTTACATTTGGCCAGTCCGTTCGGGACTTTTATAATGTCTGCGATAACGACGACGACAACGACAACAACAACCATAATAATAATAATAATAATAATAATGATAATAATAGTATAATAGACGAGAGGTAATAAGTATCGTCCGTGAATTTCAAGCTTTACGGCATTGCGCGAGTTTTTAATGCTCTGATTTTGAAGAATGATCGGGGGGAGGGGGGGGGGGAGAGGCGAGAGGAACTTTAATTAAGGAGAATTTCCATTTCCAAGCAGAGCTCAACCAACACGACTGATTTTCACTTTCTAATTATGTGTATTAATTATGTACGGTTTTGTTTCGTTGAAAATACAAGGATCTCAGAATAAAACGGACGAACGAGCGCGAGCCTAGAGAAAGAAAAACCATGTTTTATTTTGCAACGTCGATGGTGCATTTTTGTTAATAATACACTGTACTCGACGAAATTTGAATTTAAATAAAATACTAACGACAAAACGTGACTATTTTTAAGATGCCTATTTTATGTTATAACGCTCGTAAAGTCATTAGTTGTAGTCGTAAGTTACTTCGAATCGACGTTGTTTGCTTATTCGATAAAGTCAAAGTATTAGTATTACTCGAGCTATTATGAGCATGATTATTTAAACGAAGATAAGAAAATTTCGAAAGTTTTACACGATAAATACGATAAATAGAATCAATGACATTGTTATTAATTGGAGGAAAATTGAAAGATTATAGACGAAATGGCTCGGAGGCACTTTTAACAACGATCAGACATATCACAGGATTGATAAGTGACGAGACACGAAAGAGTAAATATTTCGTGAGAATATTTGATTTATCCGAACTGGACCTTCCCTAATTGCATAATAATCATTATTTATTCAAGTTGCTGCGAACGTCATTCTATTATTCCTTATGGGAGGTAAAAACTTTATCAAAGCTATTAAGCGGCCAAAACATGAGAACACATTATTTTCATTATTCGAGTAGATTTTCCTACCCAAGTAAATTTTCCGGTAAGCTATAAAATACAACACGTTTATCCAATATTAAAGTATATAATAATAATAATCTCTACACTGTGCCAATAATATCAATAATTATTATAATAATTATTGTTACTATTTTAATTTCAAGCTATTCGTTATAGCGTCTGATAATAATAATAATAATCTACATTCGACATTGTAATCACCGTAAAATTATTAAAAGAAAAATAGACGTAAAGCAACGGATTATTTTGTTAATTCTCTGTACAATCTGTACAATATTATTTAAAGAAATAGTATTAATTAAACAACGCCCGTCTCACTTGATAATATTTTTAAATTGTATATAGATAGATGAAGCTAATAAAAAGAAAACATCAATATCATCTCATAAAGTAAATAGCGATGAACGTCTTATTTCGACGATTTTTATTTTTGTTTTATATGGAACAATAATATACGATTCATTTCGTTACAAAGTATTGAAATTGTAACGTTTTTTTTTTTTGGGAAGGGGGGGGGGAACAACTTCAAACGAAACATTATTCACTAAAAAAGTATGGATTTGATAATCTAAGTTTGTTTGTTGGTTGTTGGTTGTTGTTGTTGTTGTTGTTTTTGAAAACAATCTTAAATATATGTTCTCCTCACCCTTTAACATGAAATTTTGTCAATTTTACTTAATTGAAAATATAGTCGCTACAGTCGCGTAAAAGTTATAAATCTTTACATTTTAATAAATCCACCTACTTATTCTTTAATGAATATTCCATTTTTACTTTTAAATAAATAAACTTATTTTAAACTTATTCATTGTTTCAATTGTCAATTATCATCATCAAATAACTCGAAAGCTTCGTCTTTCACAAATTTGTTTTAAGATTACTCATTTTTCCTTTAATGTCTCCGATTAGCATTTACAATGATTAATAAGTCAAATACAACGCGTCGAAAGATAAAAAGAGAAACCTCCATGGTTTCTCTCAATCTCTTACATAACGTCACGCGTATGAACCTACGTTTATTTCACAAAAATCTAAGAAAAAAATTTCGCTCGATCTTCGAATGAAACGAGCACCAATGGGGCTGGAATTAAGAAATCAATTTGTCTGATGATCGACCGTAAAAACGGCCGTTTCTACCTATTAGATTTCTACCAATTTCTACTTATTAGACAGTGACAGTACAATACGTAATCAGCACAACTTATTGACGATTCGCGCTGGAGGTCTCGATAAGGCTAAATAAATGGCAATTGGATTCCTTATGTGAAAATGAATAAATTAGCAAGGGAAAATGGATCGGCCACAGTCGCCGTCACGGACGCGCTCCATCGAGTCAGCCTCGTTGATTCACGGCGTTTGCATTAGCGTGGGAAAGGTTGACTCGCCCATACGCCATCGCGTAATTTGCTGTTGGTGGGCATCGAGTGGAGGAACGCGCGATCGGCCGATTATTACTGCGCTGGAGCACCTTCGGAAGGGGGCATTCCCTACGGGGACTCACTGCTTGGAGAAGGCGATGGACTTGGCGAGGCCGTTCCCGGAGCCGCAGGGTATGACGCCAATGGGCAGACGTTGGCAGCAGCTCTCCCAGTCGGGTCTCTGGAACAGGCCGTTGATGACCTCGAAGACGATGCCGTCACCGCCGACAAGGACGAGGCCCGACCACTGGCTGAGGTCGCGACTGCGCACAAAGTCACGAGCGTAGTTCGAGTGCCGAGTGATGAAGACGTCGTAGGGCAGCTCGGCCTCCGCCAGGATCGGGTGCACCCGTCTCTGGAAGCTCTCGCGACCTCGACCCGGGCCGGACTTGGGGTTCAGGAATACCAGCAGCTTTCGCGACTCGTCCGGGCAGGCTGAAAAGCAAAGAGCCACGGAGGTGTTAGGTGTGACCTAGGATGATGGGAGTGAACGAGGCGGACTTTCTGGGGAAGGGGATGGGGAGGGGATGGGTAGAGGGGGGGGGAGGCGCTGGCTAGTGATTTTTATTTTAAACGACAAGTTTATCGAGCTCGTACGAGTCCCGGTGATGTATGCCGATCCTCCATGAACGTTGAAGGAGCGTTATCGAATCGAGCCAAGCTCTCATTTTATAAGATTATAGTCGAGTCTTGTATTGTTTCACTTAAAATAATTCCAATCTTAAACGTACTACGTATTAAGATGATTAATCAAAACGAAATAATATAAGATGAGTTAAGAATAACCGAATTGGACGTTTCAGATTTATTGTAATAAACGTTGTGGGGAGGGGGGAGGGTGGTGGTGCGGAGAGCTTATAGTGCATTGATAGCATCAAATGGAAGATTGAATGCGCATTCCTAAAATCAAGTGCAAATTTACTTTAATTTAAGAGACATAAGTTTTTACAATCATTTTAATCAAAGTATTTTCGTTCTAGCTGGTTGATTTCGAATTAAATAATTCAAGTGTCATTTGGAAAAAATTCATGGCATGGCTATTAATATGATGAAAACGAGTATGATTTTGTGGGTTAGAAATGTATTTTAATCGAAAATGCAAAACAGTAAAGAGAGAAATAAAAAAAAAAAAAAAAAAAATTTATTCTTTGCTGGTCAATGAAATCTCAATTAAAATGTAAAATAATTGCTCGCGATTAAAAAGTAAATAAAAAATTAATCACATTGAATTTTCTATAATTTATAAAATTTCATTATTATGGGTAAACAGTGTAGGATCAATTTTTCTTTATATACAGTATTAATGTATTTCTGTTGCTTCGTTCGTTTATTCTTTGTGCATTCTTAAAGTGGCTAAGATAGGAAGATATAATTATACAATATTCTCATCCCGTTAAATGAAATTATAATAAATATGCAGGCTTTATTATTATTTAGACAGCGCTATTTTATTATTCGAGATTAGAACGACGGGGGAAATGTTGAAAAAGTACGTAGATGAACTGTCAGCTATTATCATTACGGTTATTATTATTAACTGTTAAACGGCTGTGCTGCAAGTTATATTATATGAAGGCCATGTGGAAGGATTCGATTGTTAGAAATTTACGCGATAATATGTTATTGTACAGTCACCATTCCTACAATTGGATTATCACACTATAATATATCGATGTCTTTTTACAGGCATTCAATTGAGAGAAACTTTTCTGGCAAAAGTTCACGATACGAAAATTAACTCGTCTGCAGTATTATTATTATTATTATTATTATTATTATTATTATTATTATTATTATTATCTTAGATATAGCAGCGCGTATTTTACGTTTAACGAGTTGGCGTATACGGCATAATTGAAAATAATAATTTGAGTGGCGTTTAAAATATTACTAGCTACACTATTTTTCCCAATCCACGCTCCTAACAATCATAACATCAATTTCTTCAATACTGAAGATTGAATTTTTCACTACAACGTTCTAATTATCACTTTCATTCGATGAATAAAGATTTTCAAGCAGCGATAATACACGAGAGTTTGCAATGACATTTTTCTTCATTGAAAATTACAATATACAAGATAATGAACAAATATAGCCAATTGTATTGCGTAAGGCGATGGATTAATCATATCGTACAATGACTTTGATTTAAAAATAGCATCTTAAAGAAGTCACATAGGCTTATGTAGTCTAAGAATCAACAGCCCCATAAATTATCGAACAATGGCGTAGGTATAGCATTTTTTTATGCGAAAAGTAATGGAACGTCAGTAATAACGTTAATTCATGCAATTGTAAATATTATTTTTTCTATTATCCATTCAATTATTAGTAATTCGATGGAGGATCAAGATATTGTTTGAATAAATATTTACAACATTACGTGACTGTAGGCAATATATCGCCTCACTCTCTACGCGACAATCATATCAATTTATATTGTAATTAGAAAATAAAATCACCCCAAGATGCCCAAGGGCTTGTGACAAATGCTTTTCCTAATCGTTCAAGCTCAAATCCATACGTAATTGTACCTGCGAGCCTGCGAGTACGAATGCACATGGAAATGTTATTAGCAGAATCGAGGAATGATAATGTTTCGTGTTATTTAATTTAATTTTTATTTCTTTTTTTATTTTTTTATTTTTTTTTTTTCGAAGTCTAAGCATTAAAACAAATATTATTCGACGTGGATAATAGGATTTTAATAAAGTCGAAGAACGAAAAATGTTTGGAAAAACATTTAGCACTGTTTTTATAGGGATGTCATTTCCCGTGATGTATCCACCAAGCGATCGTGTATTTATTAGAAAAATATATATTTATCATGGTTTTTATCACCATGGCGAGCGTACTTGTTTGTTTTTTTTTTTTTTTTTTTTTTTTTTTTTTCAAAAAAAAAAAAACATATATACATATATACATATATACATATATACATATATACATATATACATATATACATATATACATATATACATATATACATATATACATATATACATATATACATATATACATATATATTATTGGGTGATGCATGAGACAGTCGGTTGGAAGTCCTGATATAATAATGTAAGGCCATTCTTACGACGATCATCGCACGTGTAAATATTTTGCTTATTTATGTACGAAGCTTCGACATCTCGGCATAGGATATTCGACAAAAGGCTCGAAATTTTCCATTCGCTTCGTTTATTTCCCATCGAACCGAATGCGATCATCAATACACGTGGGCAATATATACACAATCGATAATCTCGACGCGGCAGGCATTTCACATCCCGCCATCATATTTATCGAGTAAAAATCTTCGCTTCGATGCTCGCTGCAACGCTCACTGTGGCTCACATAAAAACCCGACGCTTTCAATTACGCGCGAAATGTCGCTTTAACCCGAAACGGCTGCCATCATTTTCAATTGCGCGGCTAGGATAAAAACATGTGCAAAGCCCTCGAACGACGGCCACACCGTGGAAACGGCAAAAATGTATTCTTTCCCGTTTGAGGCAATAATGGGAGTACAAGACCAAAAGTCCAACACAGGCCCCATCGAGTGTGGGAGCTTTGATTATCGCGTCGCCTGACGTGAGAGCGAGCAATGGTTTCCTCGCTCGCGAGTCTTCAAAGTGCCGGCCGATCAATCATTTAAACATTCTCAAATCCAATTTACGGCCGATCGATAGGCCGCATTAGTCGTAATTCCATCGGAGCTCTCGCTATCTGGAGCATCGAATATTACACGATCGCGAATGCCTCGGCGGGGGTGGGGATGAGCTACCTACCCGTGCGACCCGCGCAAAACCTGCAACCTTTCCTCAACGTTCTCGGGCTCGGGCGGCACGACGGTTAATTTGTTCCCTAAGCCCCGAATTCCCTTTCGATATAACAAGCTCGTCGTCGCACAATGAGGGGATGACGATGGCCGAGGGACGTCCACTGGCATCGCAAGCGACAATTTTGCGCGGGCGATTAAAAACACCACTTAAAAAGTGGAATAGTGGAATGGGGACGGGTATGTGGTAAGGGAGGGAGGGAAGGTGAGGGAGAGGGGGGGGGGCGAGGCGTCGGCGACGGTGGCGTGTGGTGGTAATATTGGCGCAGTGGTTACGAGAGTACGATGAAGGAGAGTGAAAAGTTGGCTCGGAGCTGCGGTACTCGACGCACGCCTGGCAATTTGGATGTAAGAGCCAGTGTTGGCGCACGCGCCGCTCCTGCGAATTGGCCCACGCAATCCTGGGGGGAAAGTGCACTTTCCCGGGGAAATCCGAGCGCGCCAATAGTCCGGGCTTGGTATGTGCGCGCGACTCTGTAAGAGCGGATTGGTTCGCGCGGGGATCTCCAGGAGGGGA
>NW_011948422.1:2103256-2115226 GCF_000503995.2 Ceratosolen solmsi marchali
GGAGGGGAAAAAAAAAAAAAAAAAAAAAAAATCCATCAACTCCACTCAGCTCTCTGCCATCGTCGTCGTCGCATCGAGTCCCCCCATCATCGTTAACGAGGGGGCGGTGGTGGCGGGTGGCGGTGGCCGCGGCGGCGTAGAGGCGACGGGAGGATGGATAGCGCAGCTACGGGGAGAAACGACAGCTTATCATTGCCGGCGGTGGCATGTTGCGAGCCTGATAAGAGGCAATGTTGGTGGCGGAGGGGGTGGGTGGGGGGTAGAGACAGGGAGCGATAGAGTGTGTGCGTGCGGGAGCGAGGAGGGCTGGGCAGGGGGAGGGGGATGAGACGAATGTGGCAACTTTTTCGTTTTCGGTTGTAAATTTGTCTAGGTGTTGCGGGGCGAGCGGCGCGCGTACTTACGTAAGGGCCTCGGTCTTCGTCGTTTCATAATGGCGCTCAGTCGGGGAAGTCGTCGTCAGGGACGTGGTATATTGGGTCGCGGAGGGCCATGAGCTGCCGGCTGTATAAATATAATTGCGCCTCGGTCGTTGTCGACAGTGCCGGCGGTCGGTGACGGATGCCACGGCTAATAATTAGCCGAGGTGGGTTGCAAGTCCTAGGGATTTTCGATAACGACGGCAGCCAATACGGATGGTTAATCGGAGAAAGGTCCCCGCTCTCAGGGAAGCTGTTCGATCGAGAGACGGTGGATACCCACCCAGTGGGAGAACTCGAGTCGGGTCCCGCAATCGCTTTAGTAGGAGAGACCATAGGGAAAGCTAGGTAATGCATAATCGAGGATCGTTACTGGCGGGAATGTTCGCGAGGTAAAAGCGAACGATTACGTCGGACTGCTTAAGATTTTCTCGCTCCAACGTCTTATACTAGCTAATCGATGTTTTATTTGCGGGATTACGTTAACCGAGGCAAATAAAAATGAAAAACATAACTACACTGTCAGTGAATTGCCTTCTATTTTTCGGCCGTACTGACTTTCTTCCGTATTACATAAGTTTTCCAGTCATTGGCTAATATGACATTAAACACATGAATGTGTGGCAAACGTCGATTACGCGAGGAATGTCAATAATAAATGGAGGACGATCGTAATAATTTCACGGAACTACTTTTAATGGTTTAATTGGCGCTTTGAAGAGCGATGGAACAGAAATTACAAAAGCACGAGGACGCGACGGGGCAAACATCGACCCGATTGCTTTCGAGAATCACGCAAATCAATTTCACTTGCGAGTATGCAACGAGAGGACAATCGATATATATATATATATATATATATATATATATATTGGCGCGGTTAATGAAGAATTTGATCGTAGTGGAGAAATAATTACGCGCAGAATTGCCGAACCGGTGGCAGCCAATAACTTTGTTATTCGACTTCGTCATCGCAATCGGCATCATCGCCGATAATTACAACGATTAGAGTCGCGTCACTCGCTCAAGCGATGTTCAACGTCTGCGGGGCTCGTAAAAAGTGGACAGTCCAACGATAAACGCTCCCGGTTCTTCCTACTTGGGCACGCGTTCGGCTCTAAAAATTGGCTAAAAAAAGTCAATTGGCGTCGTAGTGAATAATGAGAGACTAATTACAAAAACATTCCAATGCTCCTTGAATATTCCATCATCTTTCTAATCGGGGTGTCCAGTCAGTCGTGTCGCATTCCGTCGGGTTGCACCGCCGCCGCCGCCGCCGCCGCCGCCGCCGCCGCCGCCGCCGCCACCGCCGCCGACAACGACAACGACAACGACAACGACGCAACGAAGGATAAAGCCATCACCTTTCACCGATCCGCTTGGCGCGCGAAACGGGCGAAAGTTTCTCGTGACCGCGGATTATCGGCGCGGAATCGCGCGAGCGGCCGCCTTCCCAAGGAACGGCTCGCATTGACCCGGAAAATCGGTGAAAGTACGGGCAACGGGTCTCCGCGGCCCCGCGCACTCGTCGACGATCCCATCGACCCGGGGAAGCGTCAAGCGTCGATTCTCCCGACGCCCTTGGCACCACCGCGCTTTACCCGCGGGGGTTTAAAGGACGAGACGAGCGCCCCTCTAGTAGAGTCTATACATAGCAGCCTCTAAACAATGGTACTTCTTCCTTTCGCCCCCCACTCCTCCCCCTCCTCCCCCCTCCTCCTCAGCGACGGTACGCCTTGGAAACGCCTTGGATATCTCCGTGTTTCGACCTTCTCGAGCGAGTAAATTCGGCGCTACCCGCTGCCACGACACACGCATTATTAGACTATAGGAAGCGGATTGGCCAGCAGCTCGCTTTAGCCGTATTCTAATGGGCCGAGATGATTGATAATGCAAGGACTTTTGGAAAGTGCGGATTCGCGCGACGGAGCCAGCGGGCCCGACGTCACCTCGCCTCTCCGCTCGGTTCCCTTGCCGCCGGTAGATCCCGATGATCCGTTACGAGTGCACGAGATGCTACTCTGTGTGATCGAGGTACGCGAATCCGGGAGCGAGACGGCGATTGGAGGAGGTTGAAGAACGACAGGTCAATGCGGGAGTGCGAGTGCGAATGGAAATTTGTCGTCGATGGATCGTCGGCTGGCGACGACTGCCGTCGACTGACGATCACGACCGCCAATGGCCGTTTAACGGATGCCCTGCTCGTCCCTCCTATATATATCCTCGGGTGGAGGAGGGTGTCGACGACTTGAATACGGCAAGTGTGTCAGGAGCATCGGCATTGTTGAAATCGATAAGCCTCCTCCTCCTCCTCGTCGATGGGCTACTCCGTATGCCATTGCGAAACAACACGTAGTATTTTGCAGTATAATTGGACATTGGCCGTGGAGCTTATCAAGTTTGTGACGATCAGCCGTCCCATTATCACCTGTCCCCCCCCCCCCCCCCCTCACCCAGTGGCTCCTCGCTGATGAGCGAGTGCCGCGCGAATGTTAAAATAAACGTTTGGTAGGACACCTGTCGGCCAAGGTTGAAGGGGACCCTAAGAGCCTTAAGAGTGACGAAAATATCCCCGGGGATGGTTGATTAGGGCAGCCGTGTATGTTGGCGCATTACGAACTCCTCGAGTTCATCATCATCATCATCATCATCATCATCATCATCATCATCATCATCATCATCATCATCATCATCATCATCATCATCATCATCATCATCATCATCATCATCATCATCATCATCATCATCATCATCATCATCATCATCATCATCATCATCATCATCATCATCATCATCATCATCATCATCATCATCATCATCATCATCATCATCATCATCATCATCATCATCATCATCATCATCATCATCATCATCATCATCATCATCATCATCATCATCATCATCATCATCATCATCATCATCATCATCATCATCATCATCATCATCATCATCATCATCATCATCATCATCATCATCATCATCATCATCATCATCATCATCATCATCATCATCATCATCATCATCATCATCATCATCATCATCATCATCATCATCATCATCATCATCATCATCATCATCATCATCATCATCATCATCATCATCATCATCATCATCATCATCATCATCATCATCATCATCATCATCATCATCATCATCATCATCATCATCATCATCATCATCATCATCATCATCATCATCATCATCATCATCATCATCATCATCATCATCATCATCATCATCATCATCATCATCATCATCATCATCATCATCATCATCATCATCATCATCATCATCATCATCATCATCATCATCATCATCATCATCATCATCATCATCATCATCATCATCATCATCATCATCATCATCATCATCATCATCATCATCATCATCATCATCATCATCATCATCATCATCATCATCATCATCATCATCATCATCATCATCATCATCATCATCATTATTATTATTATTATTATTATTATTATTATTATTATTATTAGGTCGGATGCTTTTGATGCAGAGTTAGTAGAGCGCGCATTCGTGATCTTGAGTGTTGGAGTTTATTTGCGCGTTAATGCATTGGGTCGTCGCTACTTAACGAATAAGCGTCGTCGGCATAAAGAGTCGTCGTGGAAGCTTAATAAAGCTCAGCCGTTGCAACCGACTATGTATTTGCGTATGGAATATTTTATAGATTAGATAATTTTATTGAGCAGACTTAAGATTAATAATAATGAGAATGTCCGGGTGTATCGTATTATTGATATATGTCGGTGACTGAGAGATGCTTCGGAGATAAAGAAAGCACGCAAAGAGATATGAACGATGATCCAAATCGAAAAAAATATGTGAATCTGAAAATACGAAAGTTTATCTTTGTAAATAATATTAAGTGACAGCTTGGTTGTAATATTTAGTAATATTTAATGTAATACCACTGCCAATTTTCACAATGTCGAAAGATTAATAGTAAATTTATTATGGCATAGAGTATTTCAACATTGCGTATTATAAAAAATAAATAATAAATAATGTTGACTCCAATAATAAAGTGCGCTTGGTATGAAATTTTGTTATATCGTTACGTTGTGGGTAGAAATAGCACAAAATTGATGATAAATAACAAAATTCTATGTCTAGCACAAAGCTAATTAAGGTTACGGAAAAAAAAAAAAAAAAAAAAAAAAAAAACTTAAAAAATTAATATCAGAGAATGATTTATTAGAAAAATTTAATGAAAAATATTTAATTAGATAGATATGAAGAAACGATGACGCGATCTAAATGAAATTTAATTCTTAAGGCTTGCGACATTAAATTCTAGTTGTTTTTATTCTCTCAATTCTCTCATGATAGACAAGTTATCGATCAATCTTTAAAGAATTTGTCTCGAAAGTTGGAACGAAGCGTATCGAATAAAAATAAAATTTGTTTACCCAACATTATTTTCTCGTACACCGTGCTTGTGATCTTGACTTTTATATACGGAAGTTTTAAACAGCAGTAGAACTTTTAAACAACAACATTTTTCAAACGTTGCAACTTGCGATGTATAAGCCATAACGATATTTTTAAAATACGTTTGGAAACTGTTTCAAAAGTAATTCTCGTGTTTAAAAAATATGCGTTTTTGTAATACTAATATCGCCAATTAAAAGTGGTTTTTTCTTTTTCTTTTTTAACATTAAAAACGACTAAATAGTGAATTGCAAACGATAGCGTTGAAGGTGCTGAAAATTCTTTACAATTACGTACATTTGTAAATCTTATCAAAAAAGCATTGAAGTTTAATATCTCCGTTTATATTCTTCTTTATTTCTATTGAAATAGTTCCTACATATAAGTGCCACGTGAATCCGGAGGATGGGGTGGGGGCAAAAAGATTAAAAAAAAAAAACACGACCTTTTAAATTTGCTTAAATGCTCACAGTACAAAACCATATAAAATAATGACTAAGTGATAATTTAAAAGAATATTCTTACACTATGAAATTATGACAGTGAAAGGTAAAATTTCATCGTGTACTCGGGAATTGCAGAGCCTTTTTCATTTTAGAGAAAATACCATATAATTCGATTACTGAAAATCACATTTCTCTTTCTTTCTCTCTCTCTCTCTCTCTCTCTCTCTCTCTCTCTCTATCTATCTATCTATCTATCTATCTATCTATCTATCTATCTCTCTCTCTATCTCTATTTATATAACCGACCCATTGATCGTACAATAGTAAACTACCAAAGGCAAGGTGTAGTGAAAAAAAAAAAAAAAAAAAAAAAAAAAAAAAATAATCTTTAAAAGCAACACGAGCCAAATCTCTGCAAATCTTCCAAATACCGTGAAAAAGTAATTTAATGATGGAGCGTTGAAACAAGGACGAGCATTAGTCATTGACCATTAATTGGTCGCAGCTTATCGTGCGAAGTCTCGACTGTAATTACTCGAGTCTCAAGGTACGCAACAAAAAGTTCTCCCGTTAAAAAAGAAAATAGCGTTTCTATGCCCGTGGGGCCATTTACTTATATTCAGGCCCAACCGAATGAATTACTCGAATTGACATTTCCAAGATAACCATAAACATGCCCTAGGAAGTAACATTCCTCGAACTGTCGCTATTTAAAAAAATTTCCATTAGATTTTATGACTAATTATTGCTAATCGGTCGTCATTGGATTTTTTCTCTCTTCCTCTCAATGCAATCGCAGAAAAGCTCAGCCAATTCTTCCCTCTACAATCCATTATTATTCCTTAAGCAGAGGCCGCCCAATTACTCGAGACAATGTCGCACACTTTAGACGCAATTCGATCAGCCAAGGTGAAAATCTACGCGTTTAAAAGATAGATAAGGATAAATGTCTTGACGCAACTGTCGGCAAACGATAATAAGTTAAACGATAAAAGTGATGGCTGCGGTATGCGCTGCGTCGTAGATCTTAACAATGCGTCTGCCGACTTGGCCGACGATTCGATGGCGCTAGAGGATTTTTGGACGTAAGCTCCGCTCCACTTAATTGGAGCGATTCGCCGAGCACGATGGTGAGGGTGATGGTCGGGCCGGAGGGGTTGTTGTTGCTTTGGGGGTAGGGGGGGGGGGGGGAGAACGACATCGCGAACATGAGCTCACCGCCGAGGAGAGATTGGAGGTTCCGGTGGGCCGGACTCATGTATGCCCTGGGCACGGGCAGCCTGCCGACGAGGCACTTTATGGCTAGCCTCCACCTGCTGGCCTCCCTCAGGTTATCCTCGTACTTGTCGAAGCTGCGGAACCTCAGCGTGACGGTCATGCGCTCGCGCCTGCGCGTGCCCCTCCCCGCGGGCTTCGGCCGCTTCAGGGTGTACGCGTAAACGTAGAGATAGGCCGAGGTGTCGTACTCGTCGTGGGGCTGCAGCGGTTCCGTCGACTCGACGAGGTGGGGCTGGCCCCGGGAGGCGCCCGGTCGACACGCGCAGCTCCCGTTATTCCGACGCTTGGAGCGCATGCACCTGCAACAGGGGTGGGAGGGGATCTTGTTTTTAAATGCCGATCGGCCTCTCGATTGCCCCGAATCTCCCCGGACCCATAATGGGAAATAGAGGCAATTCGCGACTGTTTTCCTGAGTCTTTTCGCGGGCCTTCGATGGCCCACACGCTAACCGCATTTTCCAGTCACGATCTATTAATTCAATACTCGTCAACGAGAGCGCACTCGCCAGATTTTCTAATATATTGTGCAATTATGGATATCGACTTCTCAAGCGCTGACCTTTCTCTCACTTTTTCTCACTCTCCTCACTTCTTAACGCGATCACGACTCGTGTTTATTATCCATCGCTGGATTGCTTCGACGAGCGTAACGAATTTACGAGACCATCTCGATCCTTCGACTCTCTACCTACGCAAATATCACTTGCAGATGTTAGCTGGTTAAACTAAGAAGTAAGTGGTAGGATGTGCGAGGAGAAGAAGGCTGGGAGGGGCGGGGGGTGTGGCGGCGGGATCGCGATGAATTTCCAGAGACATATTTCAGTATAATTTATTAGCGTGAGGAAAGATTGCGATTGAAGCTACCGTTGATCATGAAAATGTAATACCGTGATTTTGAATTAGCCAATAGCTACAATATTATAAGGACGTAAAGCTTTTGTGTTTGTTTTTGTGTTTGTATTTTGTTTTTAATTTTCATTTTTCTACATCTTTGGTTTCACTATTTACCAAATATCTTCTACTCGATGTTGAAAACGTTAAGAAAACTATCAACCAATTGTCAACCAATAATAAATTTTTTGATAAAATTTTCTTATTTCGATGCAAACAAGGATCGAGCATACCAAGTATATTTATTTCTAAACAATAATCAATAAATCACAAATCCGGCGATAATTATCATGTCGAAGCAAGCAAATATTATCAGATTCGTCTTTTTTTTCTTTTTTTCTTCCTTTAATTAGCAAATAGGCCAAATCATTTTTTCCCCCTTTTCGTGGTGAATGAAGCGAGATCTAAATTTAAACAATATTGATGACACAAGTGAATTTAATCTTTAGTACCAAAACATGCTTTCGTTCATGTACGAAGCACGTTTTATCCAGACAATTAAACACAACCTGACCCGGAAAAAAAAAATGGAAAAAAATTGTGCTCCACTATGTCTTCTTTACACGGTCGAATTTTCGTTTCGCAACTACTAGTTAATCTAGACTTGCACGAAGAGGGAAAAACCTTGAATACGCGATGGTAGGTATGGGCAAGTAAATATAAAGATGGCGAAGAATATTTTTATCTTTAACTATATGTTGAATGGCGAGAATGCACTTATTCTCTCTCTCTCTCTCTCTCTCTCTCTCTCTCTCGATTACGATACAATTCATTTATTAGCACATTTACATTCTACATCTTATCATTATGTTTTGTTAAACAATTTATACACTATGCGGAATATTATAACAAAATTTTCTAATTTTATGTAATTCGTGTGCATTTGCGCGTGCGTGTGTTGAAACAAATGTTAAAAGAGCACTACTAATCCAATTATCAGCCAATTATATTGCATTAACTTTAGTTAGTTGCACTATAAATTACTTCGTGCTTATGTTCTATAACATTTCATATGTAAGCATATTATGTAAACCGCTATTTTGCACAATATTTATTATGTCCGCATCTTAATTAATAATGAACTTTTGCCAATAAGTTTTGCGAGCTTTGTCCATTTACGATTAACCCCATGACAAAAAACATTTACAAACAAACCCTTTATATTAATACCAAATAATAAAAGCCGCCCCGAATTTCCTAAAATCCAGAATTGATTTTAGAAAACTGTTTGAAGTCGAGTGTTATGCTCTATCGAATGAAACAAGAATTACAACACGGCACAAACACTACGAAAGCAAACACGCACGCACGCGTAATAATATTTGCTTAATAGTATCTTACCGCCTGTGTTTACTAATGCACGAACAAACGAATATGTATAGACCACGAGGCGTTTTATCTCCCCCGCCCCTTCTTTTCTTTTTATTTTATTTTTTTCCTTTTTCCATTTGTCAATTTGCTCAAGTGACTTTGATGGCAAGTGGCTTTCGACGACGGAATTTCAATAAGTCGACTCGAATAACCGCCAATTGACTAATCCGAGAGCGAACGATTTCGTCGTTATCGGAACAGGGAGTCGCGAAAGAATGTGCGAGATCGACCAAGCCGAGCTAACGCGTTCCAGGTACATCCGGACCTCGAGGCACAGAAGTGCACGTAAGGAAGGCCTGTTGTGCCATTGCTCTTGGTCGGAAAGATCGATACGTCGACGGGGATGAGGCAGCCTCGCCCGGCCCTGCTCTGTCCCCCTCCCTCGTCGCCCCATCCCCCGTTCTTACCGCCCCTTACCGCCCTTTACCGCCCCTTACTGCCCCTTACCGTCCCTCATCGCGCGACCTCGAGCGCACGAGGCTCGAGGCTCGAAGCCCACCTGCAGCCGACGATGTCGTCCACGAGGATGGTCTCGGTTTTGCTGGGGCCGCAGTTGCTCTCCTTGCGGAGGGTGAGGCCGCGCTCGGTGAGCCGCACCCTGTAGAGGGTGTTGCGCTTGGACGATATGTAGAAGATCTCCTCGAGGATGGCCTGGCCGGGGGGCGAGCCACCGTTCTTCAGAGGCTCCGCGGTCCCCGGCTCCTCGTCGCCGGCGCCGCTTGGCTGCGGGAGCTCTCGCAGCACCTTCCTCATCCTTATCTTCGCTGCTCGCTAATGCTTGTGGGACTCGTCGCGGCTCTCCTCTGCAATTCAAAACGAGACAAGTTCATTATGGCGTCGGCGTCTCGGCTGGGCGTAGGTGCACGCGAACGGGGATTACGTTTACTTTGGCAATGGGTGGGCCGAGTAGGCCGATGCGCGCTAGCGATCGATTTAACATCGATGCTTGTCGCGAGAAACGACGAGCTTCGGCATTTTACGATCGCAGCATCGCCATTCTGCCTTATCGCGACAGCAATGCCCGAACGACGGGATTTCTCTACGCACACGCCTCGAAAAGTCATGCAATTGTAAAATCATGCCAAAGCTTCTATCCCATCAATTTCCTGCCCTTTATTATTATTACGACGATGATTATTATTTTTACTACTACTACTACTACTACTTCTACTGGCTTCTCTTCGTAATAATGGTTATGAAAATGTCATATGAATTTTCGATTTTTATTTATTTAGTTGAATCGTAGATAAATAAAAAGTTGATATCCAAGACAATAACTTGTGCATCTTTTTTCAAAAACGATGAACAATCGAGCGACGATTGGAGAGGGGCAGATCTAAGTGATTGAAATAAACTTTCAGATTTATTAGCGTAAGCGCTGAAAATTATCGACTCGTCTCTATCTGCTAATAATCTATAATTTTTGTGAATTTGAATAAGCCATTCGAAATTTCTCTTCTACCTCATCATTTCGTAGTTAAACAATCGCGATAAAGATTTATGATTCCGAAAATGCATATATCAGTAAAACTTTGCGATCCGACACTCGGGACAGTTTGCCAAATACCGATGAGAAAAAAAATTTAATGCCATATTAAGATCGAAAGATTGACCAAACTATGGGCGATTTACGCATTTCTATTGTATAAATGAAGGGAAGGGTCATCGATTCGCTCAAAACGCGCATTTACTCTCAATTGTATGCAAATAGTTTTTTAAGTACAAGCAAATAGTAATTTACAAGAAGAATACGTAAATTTTATTGTAATACAGACGTAGATGGTGATGCGAGATTATCACAAGATAGGCGGGATATTTTTTTCTCGGTCTTATACAAAAGCGACGAACTCTTAACAAGATTCCTTGCGTCAAACCAATAAATAATCAACGAAATAACAGATATTGAAAAATCACGAGTAGATTATAATTAAATTGGATGTGGTGGTGGTGGTGGTGGTGGTGGTGGTGGTGGTGGTGAAGAAAGTAAAGGTTGGCTGACAATCTCGTACAATGAATCGGATTACGTGGCCCGGAAGAGCCGTTCGTGCACGAACACGAAACTATGGTCGTCGATCGGAAACATGGAAGCTCAGATTCCATCTCATCCTAAGAACCAGACCTTATGTTAATACCTTATGGCTCGTGGGATAAGGCCAGGGAGCGCGAGTCAAGAGGGGCTGTGTTCGCCATTGGTGCTGCTGTAGTCGCAATGCGGCGGGAAATTCCTTTTGGAAGTGGCGGACGAAACCCACTTCCCAGGGCTTACGACGTTCCTTTACCGCGCAATAGCATCGCGTTCGTAGCTAAGCATCGTCCCGAGGAGTAAAAGAGAGCGGCGCAAGGTCAAGGCTGTGCGACGGCGCGGAGCAAGGTGGTACCGAAGCGATCTGACTTCTCCCCTCCTCCTCCTTCTCCTCCTCCTCCTCCTCCTCCTCCGTCATCCTGTAATTGTTGTTGGACAGCCTGGCACTTGACGCTCGAGCGAGGCCGCCCTTTAACGAATTTTCCGGGAAAGGACGTGGGTCGTTCGTTGCTAAATACCGGAGGCCCAGCGAGGAGGGCCGTGGCATGGCCATTGCGGGCACAATGGAAGCTGGTGTCACGAGGGTCTTGACGAGCGCGTCGTAGCGTCACGCTCGACGACGAGTCGCAGGCAAAAGCAAATTTTAACGAGTGATCGAGGGATGCCGGCACGGCTATTCCAAGGCCGATTTAGCATTTACGGTACGAGTGTCGGGCACGAAATGATTTTTCACGCGCCGGCGTGTATTATAATTATAATAATGGTTGGTCAGAGCTGTCGATTGAAATTTCATTTTCAATTATAGTCGATTATTCAAAGTGTAAACATTTGCCATAATGAGGCTGCAAATGCGAATATTTGCAACTGTAGTGCGAAGGGTTCGAGAGACTTTGATCGGGCCAGCGCTATTCGATCGGCCATTAATCCCTTGGAATATTAAAGTCTTGGCAGGCTGTGCTATGAGAACGTATGGCGCGCGCAATAAGACGATGTTTAAAGACTACGAGGCTCGGCGTGGTAAAGTGTCGAGGTTTGTAATTTCGTTGTAATTTCAATTCTTTTCAACGTGAGCGATGCGTTTAAT
>NW_011948422.1:2115269-2176117 GCF_000503995.2 Ceratosolen solmsi marchali
CCTACAGATTTATTTTCCCTATTAAGCATGCGGTCGTCGGCTGCGACGAGCAAAAGCCAAGAGTTCCCGACGCTCGTAACCCGACCATCATTAGTTCAAGCCGAATTGATCAGCAAAGTACCGTTACAATAAGAAATTATGTCTATTTTGTGTAATTGCAAATTGCACTAGAGCTTTTACATAATAATGTAAATTTGTAAGAATGTATGTTTTGTGTATGGTTGTATTTTGTGTAATTAGATATGTATGCGAGAGATAAAATATTTTTCATAAAGTAAAGGCTATTTTAATGGAGAGTCATTAAAATCAAATTTTGACAAATAATTATCTGTGCACAAAGCATACCAAATATTTTCTCTCCCATTCCTCGAGGCCTGGAGGTGCAATTAAAAACATTTCATTAATTATTGCATATTTATTCATTAATGGAACTTGCGTAACTGCCGCGCCTATTCGACTCAAGGTGCGATACATTATTAATTAATTGGTCGGACAGTCTGCCGGTGACATACGAAAATTTAAATTTATAACACGAATAAATTTAGAATTTGATCTGACCGAATGGTTGTCAACGCGATAAGCATAGACGAGGAATTAGTTGTAATTTAATGTTGGAGGCGATACTTAGCCACGTCAGGTTAAAGACAGATTTACAGGATACTTGGTATTTTGCTTTTAAGCGTATTTTAAAAATATTGCCCGTTTTAATCGAACGATAGAAATGAGAATGCTGAAGTCTTATAATAGAGCATATTTAAAATTCTAGATAGGCTTCGGTAATTGAAAAATGGCTAAATGATATAAAAAGGCGCGAATGCCCGGAAATAAAAGATTAGGAGGTCGAGACTCGAACGATGTTTTAATATAAATAGCTTGAAAATTATAAAGGAACATGTGTTAGGTAGTAGAGGGAGAAATAAAACATGCTCGTCGTTTGAAATGCAATGATGTTAATTCGAAAATAAAAACCTGCTGATGCTCTCGACTCTATGTATAGTTTAGATAAATATTTTTTCATTCTTTCTAATCAGAAATAACTTACGATTACATGCACGGAAGACGAAATTTTGTTTCAAATGTGGTCTTGCGTTAGCGGTAATAGTAACGTCATCAAAATCAATAAAACATAGGAAAATTACACGCCTACATTTGTTACTTTTCCGAATATTAAATTGTAATAAGTCGGACGAGGTTAAATATTCTTTGATAATGATGCAAGAACAAGCTTAAAAATTCAAAAAAAAAAAAAAAACAACAAAAAAACGTACACTTGTGTTTGAATGATATTATGACTACGATAGCGTATGTGTATATATATATATATATATATATATATGTATACATTAAGAATAGTTCATAAATGCAAAGATACAGTTTTTATAGGGAACTCAATTTCTTTCAACGTTGGCTAAATACATATTAAAATTAAGTTCGTGCACGAGTGAGATAGCGAGATTAGACATTGGCTAGGCATCGTTTTCAATGAGCAGACTGAAATTTAAATAAGAGCTTAAGGTCTAGCGAAATCCATACAACGGCACGGCTCGAAATTTTTGAAAAAACATCTTAAACGACCTTTACCATATTCGGCAAATGCCAATTTCTCGATGGTGTTTACAGTGATATTATTAACATATTTTTCTTTTTTTTCTTCTTCTTCTTTTTTTTTTTGCCTCGCAAAAAATTCCTCGTACATTCAATGCACAACGAAGAATGTGGTATGGTAGAATAAATAAGATGGATTAACGAATTATGAAACGCTATATACGTTCAGTTATATCTGATGGTTGAGAGAGAAAAAAAAAAGAAAAAAAAAATTAGCAATATACGTGATTGACGTACATCCTGTTATTTTATGCGCTTCTGCTGAATAAGCGAAGGCGTAACCAAGTGTTTTTCGTGCTTGTGAACAGGAGTTTCAATGGCTTATTCCATTTCAAATAGAACGACCCTCTAATACATGTGTACGGTCATAATCAGGGAGTGAGGGGGGGGGGGGATCGTTGAAACGAAATTTTTGAAATTACATTCTAGTCGTTAATTAAAGTTGTAGGTCGTGTATCCTTAGTCAAGGCTAGTGTCAAAACACGTCAATTTTTTGTTTTTGTTTTTATTTTTGTGTGTTTTTTTTTTAAATAGCTTCCCATAATGAAAATTGATGCAAAAATACCATGGCGTCGGATGAAGATGCACGTTAGAATAAAAAAACGAATTAAGTAAGGTTTTGTGATGTACGGTCGTTTCTGCGATACATCATGATCCCTCACGTATATCGTTCAGACACAAATAAAATGGCTCGATGATTTTCAACTTTTACAAATACTCGAAACCTGCTTGTTTCGAATAGAAAAATGGCTTTAAATAACAAAAAAAAAAAAAAAAAAAAAAAAAAAAAAAAAAAAAAAAAAAAAAAACAATGAAACAAAGAAGATGAGGAAAAGAAGGACAGATTCTCGATGCAACGAAAACACCGTAGCTCCTCTGCATGCAACGAGTCCGTCAATATTGAATCATCTCAACGTTTCATAAAGCTTGAGTCGAGATGTAACTTCAGAAATAATATTTAGGAAACTAAGTTTAAATGACTTTTCGAATAAACGGTTAAATAATGAGCCAACGCGGTTGTAGTGATTACTTGGTATACCTAAAGATGCAGGGGGATGAGTGGGAATGAATAGGAATAAGTAATGGCGATGAATTTCATTTATTTCACAAATTAGTGCAACATCGCTTCCTTCAATGAGAACAAATGCATAATGCGAATTTGTCGGGACTGCTCGATTCAATCAATGACAGTAACATTGTGAAAAGTCTGTGTTTATCAAATGCAGTCCGTGGTGTGTGCAAAAAAAAAAAAATCATCTTTCAAAATTCTCAGTCTTAGCCCGGCAATAATCGGCTATGCATAAAGAAACTGAAGTCGCAAGGGAAAAGCCGAAGAAAGAAGTTAAGCTGTCGGTGTATGATCGGAGTATGTGTGGATGATAGGAGAAATGAAATTGACATTTAAGTAACGGGAGGCTTTTCTCGAGCGCGGAAGCCGAGGACAGTCAATGGAGTCGATGAAAATCGTATTATTCTGTCCTTCTCAGCTGCGGCCGAGCGTCTTTTAAGCGCTGATTGAGCGAAACGGATCAGTCGGCAAACTCTCGTGTCCACCAAATGAGAATGCTCCATTAGGTCATGAGAGGCGGCTAAAAATCAATTGACAGTCGCGCGAATATAACTAGACGACTCAGTGTTTATCCTGAAGTAAGGATTGTCGTGAAATCTATGAAATTACGAAAGGGTCGTATGTCTGTGCCAATGTCCAAATGCCAATCGAAAGAAAAGGCAGGCTGGCTTAACTGAGTCGGGAAATTCCGCCTCTCCCCTCCTTCTCCTCCTCCTCCTCCTCCTCCTCCTCCTCCTCCTCCTCCTCGCCCCGGAAAAAGGATGCGCGGCTGGTTAAGGGTCCAGAGCTGTGCGACAGCTGACTGGGAAAGGGAGAGAATTTGTGGTTCGAGCTCGGGATAAGGCGTGTATTTCTTATAGGTTTGTTCCGAGTTTTTTTTCTGTCAGCTTAATAATGCATCTCTCTCTCTCTCTCTCTCTCTCTCTCTCTCTCTCTCTCTCGGTTCGACAGTTTCTTCTTAGCTTGCGGGATGTATTTGAAAAATATAATTGCTGTCGTTGAAAAATAAATGACTCGAAAATAAACTTGAAGAATACCACTGTAATGTGTATCTAACGAGTACCAACGACATCTCACTTAATTGAATCTTATGTATCGAACTTTTCTGTAATTTATTTTGATTATTGTGACTTGAAAACGTTATTTGTCACTGTAATATGATGCTATTGTCGTTTTATTAATTCGTTATAATTGAAAAATAATGGCAACATTGTTTCGCTCGTATTAGTAATATTTATAATTTATATAACTGCAGTTCATGTTAATATATTTATTTACATAAAGCAGTATTAGTGGTGTTAAAATAAATTAATTTACGCTAATTATTTAACTACAGATTCATATATATTTTGTATTTAGCGGCAAATGTATGCTGAAAACAGCTCGGATTCAAATAATTACGAATTTTTACAGCTGCACATCTCTGTCGTTTTCGCATATACATGTCAACGCGCGCGCGCGCGCGCGCACACACACACACACACACACATACACTAACATACAAAATATATATTGTTATCTAATTTTATGAACGTCCATGTTTGCTAATAATTAAATTGATTATGACTAAGACATTGGAATGTCATCACTGATGGCGCACGGCTTCGTTATACAAATTATACTTTAATAAAAATACTTTAATGTACAATGTAATATACAAGTAAAACGCAAAATAGAAATTAATAAGTCAAAAAGGTTAGAAGATATATTTAATACCAAGATAAACTAAATGACATCATTATTTTATAAAGATAAGATTATTTAAGAAGTGTAACGAAAAATAGCATATTAAAACAACAATAATAATAATAAATAAATAAATAAATAAATAAATAAATAAATTATAATAAGAAAAATTTTTATCCTTGTAAATAGACGGATAATTGTAGAGAAGAAAAATAATACAAAGATTTGTATTTGAGATAAATGTGTGATCGGTGTTTTAGAATTCGTTGTTCAATTCATTAAATTATTTTTTTTCAAAAAAAAACCAATTCGAATGCATTATTATTGTAAATGTTGTCAATCAATCGTTACAGCGCACTCTCGTTTTCAAGTGACCAACATCACGGTCTTATTCTCGTTTAAATTAATCACTCACTATTTATTACATCACGTTTCTCTTCATTTTAAGAACTACATTACGCGGTACTTTAAGAAATATCTATGACTAAACTTCATATTATGTTCGGAGTTTTTACTTCTTTATTTGTTTAATTGTTTCATTACATTTTTTTTTTTTACATTTATTTACGCATACGTATTTACGTACATGTTAAAATGCATTCTTAAATATTATCAACAAATTTTAGATATGTAAAATATAAACAATTCCTAATGACGTTATTACATTTGGCGGAGTGGAGTCGGATACCGAGTCAGTAATTCACTTTTTTCTTTTTTTCAATAGCCATAAATAATTCAATATATCTGCGTTTAAGCAGATAACAAGTGAGCTTATATTAAAAAATAAAAATTAAAATAAAAATTAAAATAAAAAAAAAAGAAAAAAAGAAAAACAATAAAGAAAAGAAATAGCATTAATTATATGGCAATTCGTAGTTTTAAACCGAAATTTTCGTGGAAAGGATAAATGTTAAATAGCACCGAGTGAGAGATAAATTTTGATTTTACTAGTGCAATTTTATAATCCATACATTTTCCGTTTTTTACTTCTTTAAGCAAATTATCTGTCGACTTTGCTTTAAATGGAAAATATTCAGACAATCTACAATTGTTTATATATTGTATATCTGTAAAATTAAAGGCCTTTATTATAGTTTTATTACTTAATATTGCTACATACACATAAATTTGATATTATTTTATCCCATATTTTTATTCATTATCTATTAACTATATTTATAAGAAAGATCAAATATTATCTCTTTTTATTGCGTTAGTACTTGCAACAGTAAGTGTAAGAGGTGGATGTACGTGTAAGAAGTTGATGTATGTGGACGTTATCACATTGTAGTTTTGTATCAACTCGACATTGTTAAAAGTACAACTATAATTGTATTTATTTTTCCTTTTCCAATTCTAATACCTTTAAATTCAACGCAATAAGCAAAAGGCCGCAAATTACAAGTTCAAGCATATCTGCATTCGCCATTGCCTTTTATACATTTAAATGTAGAATTTTTTTTTCTTTCTTTTTTTCTTTTCTCGTGTTTTTTTGTGTTTTTTTGTTAATGAACCGAATTTTGAATAAGAAATCAATGGTCAGGTCAGAATATATGAATATTTTTAAATACGGTACTTTTTTTTTTTTTTTTTTTTTTTTTTTTTTTTTTTTTTAATGAATTATCATTACGTCTTTCAAGAAACAAAAAATTCGTTTCTTATGTGCAACAAATCAGGATAGTAATTTGCATTATTAATTTGTATTTATGTAACGACTTGGAAATATTATGAGGCAACGCTTTTACTTACAAGAATCATAACTTCTCATAAATCGCATAATAAATTTTTTATTTAACTTAAAAGCCGGAATATTGTTCAAGTATTTTGTAATTATTAAATTGTAACGAATCATTGTTAAAAAATTATGTCCAAAATCACGTGTTGCGCTATGAAGAGAATAAAAAAATGACTGACAATGATAATTAACCATTATTGTAATATAAATCAAAAGTATCATTATTCGTCATTTATTGGAATGTATACGCGAATATTTAATTAAAGAATAAGTTAAAAATGTAATTTGACGTGAAAAATTGTCTATTATTCTTTGATTGCTCGCATTAAATTACAATGATATTTTATGGTAAATCGATCGAATATTATCTTTATATAAAAAGTAAAAACTACTAGTCGATGAATAAAGGTAAAGTTATAGAGCTCTCCATTATTTCACAATAAACAATGAAACATTTACGAAATAACAAAGAGAACGAAGCATCGTCGTTATTTTAAATAAATAATTTAATTTGGCCATTGAAGTTGGCTGTTGACGCAATTAAATTCCAGGTGCCAGTAGTAGTATAGAAGATTATTGAAAATTTGCATTATAATAAATCGACAAATTAAATTAACAATATATTGATTTATTCAATATTAAACATTAATAATGAGAAAGATGCATTTATATTTAAGCGAGTAATCTTGCTGAAACAATATACATTGTAAAAGAATTGTAAACACAATATATCGTAAAAAGAAGAAGAGAGAGAAAAGAAACAAACATGAGTTTTGTTTTATTTTGCCAATTTGTACGAAAATTGACACACACACACACACACACACACATATATATATATATATATATATATATATCAATATAGATTGTATAGATTTTCGAATATACAATTATAATGATTGTATAAACTAAAAATTTTATAGTGGCTGCATATAAATAAGACTAAACTATAAGGAATTATTTTTTTAACTGAATTTTTCTTGTAAATATTACTTGCACATGCAATTAAATATAACAATTCGTCACGATATGTGCATTCATCCGTATTCTATCTCAATTCGAGTTAACACCTTATATGCTCCGATGATTTTTTTTTGTCTCTCTCTCTCTCTCTCTCTCTCTCTCTCTCACACACACACACACACACACACACACCGCTTGACATGTTCATGTAATAAGAGATTGCGCATGGGTAATCATTTCTCGTAAACGTTAATTCTGAAACGACGAAAACTATTATTTTACACGTTTAATGTACGACAAAGAATTTTACGTACGTTAGTTGGAAAATTGACAAAGTAACATTACGTTCTAGACGCATGTGCGTTTTTACGTGCACATGACGCGCGATTCCTTACACCCGATAAAACAAAAAATAAATGTAATTAATTTCAATGGTTTTAATGAAATTAAATATTATCGTGCAGTATGGCATTAGGAAATGTAACAACGCCAATAGATTTGGGAGTTAAGTTCGAGTACGTACGGCTTTGAAACTTGAGAGCAATTTGTTATTCGATATCATATCGATCTTATGGTTTTTTTTTTTTTTTTTTTTTTTTTTTTTTTTTTCTAAACCGCACATAAGGAATGACGACGACGTGTGGACTTTACGTTTTCCTAACTATGTAAAAGGCACCGGTTAGCGTTACTTTCGGCATTAGGGGATATTGGAAATACCATTTCTTTATGTAATAACCAACAATTGCCTGTGCAAGGGACGGGGAATATGTTATAAGGTTTTGTAATCAAATGGGTCTTGTGGTTAATCTAACATTTCACGCGTAATTGCCGAATATTCGTCATTTACGAGGTTGCGTAGGGCAAGAGATTAAGCGCATATAGTTTTATATTGACATGCTCCAATTAACGATCAATTATTTGACATTGGCCGAAATTAGCGGCATTGTCAATTCCTCTCACGTGCCGTGAAAAAAAAAAACGAAGAAAAAGAAGTAAAAAAAAAAAAGAAAGAAAAATGTCGATTAACAATGCAGTTTTATGTATAATCTCGACATGTATCCCCATCCAATTATTTCTTACGATCGACGCGCTCTTAGCATTCTATTAATGAACAACGCGGCGCACCTGCCGTCCTCGTCGTCCGTTCGACTCCTCTTCCTCCTCAAATTGCAATTATTAATGCCCTGGGGCGCGCACGCGATATATACGGAAGCCGTTGCTTATCATCCTTACGTTATGAATATCGGCGGTGTATTCCCTAAGAAACATTGTAAACAGAATTAAGTGTAGCTTTATTATTTTTGCGGGAGGAGTTGTGCGTTTGTGTTTATTCGCTCGAGTGTCATTCGTATTTGTCGCTCTAGTGCTCAAAAGCTCGTGACTTTGAGAAATCGACGTGAGAAGGTACGAACGAGGGGCCGTTTCATCGTATTAAGATTCTCTAAGATTTTCTAAAACGCGTAAAACTTGCTGGTTATATCGATCTCGAGCGAGTTCGCCCACGAGATAGTGACAACGACTGCTCTACAAATTTCATTAATCAAGAGGGAAAAAAAAGCCACTTTTTTTCCTCCACCACAGTCTGAACAACTGAAAAGAAACAACTCTATACACGCGCAAGGAAGTAAATAATGTGCGTACACACGCACGCGCGCGCGCGCGAGCACACACACACACACACACACACACTCACTATATATATATATATATATATATATATCTTAATATATATATATATCTTAATATATATGTGGGTATAGGTTTCAATTTACGGGCAAATGTCCATTCCGTAAATTGTTACGAGGCATTGGAAAATTTGACAAGCACAGAGGCGCGCCTCTCCAATAATTATGTAAATCCGCAAGCGTAAATGGCATTTTATAATAATAAGATTGTCTGTCGCTCGTAAAAGACGAGTCTGCGCTTTTACTACTATAATGGGCATCGCAGGTGGTGCGTGGATTACGTTGTATGTCGCGATAAGATATATTTGCTCCGAACGACCGATAAGCACCGATAGCAGGAAAATGCTGGAAAATTATAGAGATGATGGATGGGATTGCGATCGTCGCTCATTTTCCAGCGGACGATGCTCTCGTCTCTCCTCGTTGCCGCGATTCCGTACGAATTCATGCACGAGTGCGTCCCCTTTATCAATAAAGCCACGGTGCAGCATGTAAAGAGCGAGGCCGTCGACGAGGAGGTCCGGGTTACGGTGGCGCACGTGCAAAGGCCCCGTCAACGTCTCGGCGGTCCATCGCCCGGTGCGTCCACTGGGAAAAGTCACGTGAAAGCGATCGCCGCTTTACGCCGACTTACCTTCAGCGGCGGCGTCGTCGTCGTCGGCGCGCCCGCGACCGGGCCGCTGCCATTGCTCGGGGCACCACCAGGCGGGCGTGCCAAACGGCTCGGCGGCCTACTTGAGCTCTCGCTCGCGACGGCGTCCTCGTCTTCGTCGTCTTCGTCGTCGACAGTGGCGTGCGTGGTCGGAGATGCGTGGATGGGCGGAGCCGCGGACACCTCGAGACGCTCGGGCCGTGACTCCGTGGACACTGGCGAGCGCTGCTGCAGCCGATGCCAGGAGCGACGCACGCCGCCGGGACGGCGGACTCGAGCCCCGGGTGGGGGGCCTTTCAAAAAGAAGAGTATCAATGGCAGGGGGCGCATGCGCCTATCGACCTCCTGGCCCTCGTCGTATCCGGCCGCCCGTCCCCCGCCGACGTACACCGATCGCCGTGGAAAACGCGCGGTTTTTTCGCTTTTTCGGCCGACTAGCGACCCGTGACTTCCTCGGCTATCGTCCTCGTTGGCCCTGGCCGCCTAATAACGACACGCTCAGCAATCCCCCGGGGCGTCCCGCTCTCGTTCAAAATCGCCTATTGCCTGCGTCGACGCAATTTTGTCATGCCCGCTCGACCATTGCACACACGCACGCACACACACTTTTACGTGCACGATGCGACGCGTCTTGTTGCGGCCGCTTGTCTATCCTTCCTCCCTTTTGATCCTTATACGAATGCAATGTCCAGTTAGGCTTTTTGATCCTGCGTGAATGCTCGGTTCGCGAGTATTTGGACGTGTGAGAAAACGGCGTGAAAGAAGCCGGATAAACTAGCGGGTGAGGCTGTTGCGCCAATAAGGTGATGTTAAAATTATTGTATCGATCTTTGTAAATCCGTTCAAAGGTGAGGATCTGCTTATCAACGAAATCTTGTGTTTATCACCTAAGTCGGGAATTTCATTTGCGTTAAATTGGGATGCTGGTGGTTTGTAATTTAATAATTGCCCGGGAATTTTAAGCGCTTCTACGATTTAATTGAAGTAAGTGGCGTATTAGTTTAATGAAATGTCGAAATTTTCTTTTCTTGTTATAATTTAATACGGATAAAACGATTAGTGAAAATGCTCGGTTGGACGAGCTCGTTTTGCGACATTATTGTTAATTTAATGCATGTTAATTTATATTACGTAGCGCTATTTTAATTATATGATTTTCGGTATTTTTTTTATAAATGGATGTTTTTACTCTTGCAATTATCGATTAGTCGTAAATAATAGATTAATTAGAGAATTACCGTAGGATATTGCATGTTTTCGTTTGCAAATGATATGTTAATGGCAATAACAATGATTAATAATAATTCACTACAATTATTTTTATGCGTATTATTTTTTGTTTTTGTTGTTTTTTTTTTCTTCATTTTTTTTTATGAAAGGTAGTAGCAAACGGATTATTTTACTCTTACTCTACGCTCAAGGCCTTGTACGTATTTGATTAAAAAAAAATTTAATAGCTGGTGCACATCATCGTTAAAAGTTAATTTCATTACCTCGAAAAGTTCTCGAAAATAGAGCAGAATTAAAGGATTTATGGAATAAATGTGATTAAGAGGTATAGCCGATACGTCAGTTAAAATCATTACAAACTGTATTCCTTCATCATTTGCAATTTAAACAATGTATGCATATAAATGCCTAAATAAACCATTTTATTCCTAAGAAATTAAAATTTATTGCAAATTTCATCCTTTTGTCATTTCAAAGCAGTTTCGCTTAATACTAATTTAGGAGAAAATGCATTCTAACGTATTATGTGCAACGAAACAACTAACAACGTAACAACTCATTGTATTCGACATTTATCAAAATGTACGATGAATTATTCATTAATATAAAAATTTAATAGAGGCAAAAATAAAATGCCTTTAAAGCTTTAATGTTTTTGTTGTATATTTTAGATATGGAGACGCAGAAATCCTTAGCCGATTGTAAACACGCGCGCAAGTCACATTTGTGTACGGGAGCTTGAAGAATTATAGACAATATTTGTTAACCTTCGGTTCGAAATAACATTTATGATAATAAATCTGTTTTACACCATTTTCATTTACATATGTAAAATACATTGTTTATCGATAAATATTATATACTTTATTTATAAGGAAAAGATTATAATTATCGATTATTATGCTCCTTATACAAACAAATTTACAATTTACTTGATAATTTACTTGTTGCGCTTCATAATATGTTAAAAATTTTTTTCAAATTTCGAATGTATCGAATGGTCGTCCGAGATCGTATCCTTTAAAAATTGTATGACTTTTCTGTTTACACTTATTTAATAAAACTACGAATTACCAGTGTCTTCGAGTTATTACATTATTATTATTATTATTATTATTATTATTATTATTATTATTATTATTACTACTATTATTAATGCTGGTGATATTACATCAGCTACAAAACGCGACAGAATTCAATTAAACCTTCAAAAAATAAATGGAGATTATTAAAAAAATATGATTATGAGTTTTTGCGAGAATCAATGCTACAAATACTTTCTCTCATAAAATCAATATAATTACCAATGATAATGTGAAATATTTAATTAAATTGTATACATACGTGTAAAGGTGTACGTGCGCATAGTTGTAAAATAATCGAGTTTATTTTTGTATTTTGTAACAATAAAAATTTGTTAGCTCCAAATGTTTACCGTTTTACAACCAATTTTGATTATATAAAAGGCAAGTTAACGTTGTACAAGAATATCAATTATATACTCATTATGCTCACAAGTGATTCGCAAATAAATTACTGACTATTAGCAATTGTTAGAGCATAAACGTGATATTGCGTACAAAAAAAAAAAAATAAATTCATTATAAAAATTATTTACACCTCTAGTACCAATAATAAATGCATGGACCATTAAAAGATATTGAATATTCTGTAAGCACTACTTTTACACTTAATATAGATTCATTTGATTTTTTTAATTAATTTTTTAGCTTTTGGGTGAGGTTAATTATTATTTTGCAACATTTTGTTATGACACATTGTTGAAATGTAAATGTCGTCTTAGCCGTGGCATAACAAATTGTGAATGAAAATGGCAATACTTTCTAACATTTACATAGCGAATATTACAAATTGTATACTTTTTATCACAAATATCTTAGCGCCGATTAATTCGATAAACAAATTATTGATGTAAATTTTGTTTTATGATCACTGCATAAATCCACAGGCATACGACTAAGGCAACGCGCTCGTAATTAAGTAACGATACATTGGTTTTTACATTGTATCTTAAGAATTTTTTTATGAAATTATTACTCACTCGGTCTGTAACATTTTTAATTTTATTATTGTTATTGCATAATTACAGCTCTAATAGCATTCACCTTTTCTGCGTTTATTAATGTAAAAAAGTCACGATAAAGAGAAAAAATAAAAAATTAATTACATTTATAATTTAATATAAAAAATTACAAATTTAAAATATTATCTCGGCTATCGATTGATTAAAAATATTTATTGGCTCTGCTTCTTAATAAAATAGATTTATAAAATTGAACAAGTTATTTAGATTTCTCTTCTTTAAAAATCCAACTTTCATCCTCTTCGCAACGTCCACATATATCTTATAACAACAATTACAATAATTCGATATAAAACATTTATTTCCAATAGGTTACAAAGAGCCGAAATAATGCGAGTATTCGCACTAATATAGTGCTGGGGATATTTCGATTTTGCGAAAGTGCGAATTGGAATGCGTAGAAATGTATGCATAATCTCGTGCTTAAACAATTCGAGCCTTTAATTATTGCGTTTTGAGGGCTCGAAATTAGTGAGGCAAGTTTCGTAAAACTATTTGGCAAATTGGTTATATTGCGTAATAGCGGCTTAGCACTGATCGCCCGAGTAGTTTATAGAATCGCAAGGATAAATTATAAGGTTGTGAAATCCTTATCATTTTCAAGTGTTATATTTTATTCATTCAAACTTTTATAAAACATATAAAATATCTAAGAATTTTTACAATTTAATGGTCGATCTATTATCCATTTTTGCGCTCTAACAATAATATTTTTAATTATCGTTTGTTTGCCTATCGTTTCCCATCCACAATTCTGAGCAAATATTAACCGCATAAATTTATTGGATGTCACGCTACGTATTACCTATTTGTTTTTAATGATTAACTTTCAACTAATTCGTCTTGTCAACTTAAATGCACATTATCTACAGATATAACGTTTGAATACAATATGTTAAGTTAATTCAATCGTATAATTATAATTATTAATGCGCAGCGCCATAATTATAAAAGTATTATATTTTCCAATGGTCTTGACACATAAATAAGGTTTGAAAATATATTTCACGTTTTAAATTTATTATACAATTACTTTTATAATTTTCATCATTATTATATTGATTTAATTGTATTTTCCGAGCTTGCCAATACAATACAATACGCCTACATTTTATTTCTATTTCCGTTTGTCCGCACGCGCGCGCTCACTCACTCACTCACTCACTCACGCATAAAAAACAAATAACCACAATCTTAATAAATAATCCTATATTACATATGATAATAATATTGAACAAACGATAAATAGAATCGAATCTTACAATTGCGTGTGAATTACGTACAAAAATCTATATAATCTTGTCTGTAAAACAATGTTTCATAACTGTAAACTTCGGGTATGTACAATTTTAATGAAAAAATCCATAATTTCATACAAAAATATTATTTCTCTACGGCATTTTCAGTATAAAATACATAAAAATATGTCCAACATTCTTAAACATTGAAGAAAAATAAATATTTTATAACGAATTCCCGTAGCTCATTTTAAACAATTAAAAATTGTCAAGCTTCTGTCATTTATTCGAATTTATTGTAAAATTATCATAAGACTTTGTAAAATATTAATTAGCAATAACCTATAGGCGCTCATAATTTTATGATAATGGGTTTTCAGCTTAAATACCAATAATTTCGTCAAGCATTAGTTTGAATTCAATTACACTTCAAAATAATTTGCTTTCGAGCTTATTATGCAATATCAAAACTATAATATCAAAACTATTCAAACAATATTGTAACGTTTTTCACGTGGGAAAATATGCTTACATATTTATTACCTTACATATTTTATCAAAATTATCAAGTTTATTGTAATTTTCACGTTATATGATAATCATAATATTCTTCGATTTGTAAACTCATTTGAAATCTATATAGATTGGCTTCGACCAATATGGTCATATAGTATTTTATTAATACATAAAGGCGAATATTTGATAATACTTGATAATTGAGTTCTGGAGGAAGTGGAATTCATGTCCATTAATCAAATGATTATTAGGTGGTATTTGTATAGCAGTGTCATCTTGGTCACAGGACGTTACATTATTTTATAAGAGCGTGGCAAAATTTAACAAAATTTACATTTTTCGTCTTTAAAAATGACGATTATTATGCCATTAAGAAATCAAACGACGATATATAATACTCGCGCGCGTATACACGCACCTATAATTATTATAAAGTTTCATAAGATGACGAAAGTACAAAAATTAAGAAATTCAATTCATTGGATCAATTTATATGAGATAATATAATTAAATCTGCAAGTTTATTCATTTAATTCATGCCTAATACTTTTCTCATTACACTATCTGTGAATATGTATAATAAAGCCACTGCAAATTTTTATCAGCACCGGTTCCAAAAGTATGCTAATTTTGATAGAAATACAATAATAATTATTGTTGTGCTGAGGTATTAAAAAGAGATGAGCAACACGTATAGATATTTCGATATAAATTTGAATCGTAAATGTTTATAAAGACGCAATTATATTTAATAAAATGCATTGTTGTGCTTTAATACGAAAATTAGAATCCGTTTCGTCTTATTTCATCAATTTTTATTTTAAATTAATATTAAGTCCTATAAATTATAACACTTACATTAAATTAAAACATAATTTTCATAAAAATGTTAATCTTAAGCAGTTGGTTACTGTTAAGACGAAAACAGTCGCCATATGTGTACAAACTAAATTTCTATACGATTAATGTTGCAATTTCATTAGAAATCGAAGATGTTTTATGTATTCGTTCATTATGAAGGTTAATTGGTTGAAAAATGAAGTTTAAATGGAGAAAGAGCACATTTAACAAATACGTATTCACTTATTTAAACAATTTTATCAGTATGGAGTATTAGATTTAAACTGTCTAAATGACTTGTTGTATATTTGTTGTAAGTAGAGAAAAGCCGATATCGAATTAACATTCCAATTACAGCTATTGTTTAAAAATATATAAACAATTCAGATAATTATATAATTGTTGTTGTTCTTTTTTTTTTGTTTTTTTTTTTTGTTTTTTGTTAAAGCTAATGGGATATAATATTAGTCTGCAAAACACTGTTAGGCGAAAGAAAATGTGGTTGCGTATTTCCACCTTTTATAACTATGATATTTTCAGCATAGAAAAGTGAAAAGGAACTTGTTTTCCTAATTGTACTCGCATGGTGAAAGTGTAATAAGCAATGTTTCAATGTTTATATAATATAAAAGCTAAATTGTGACATATTAATACGAATTTTTAGGCAGATGTCTATGGAAAAATTTATAGGAACAAAAGGACAATCGATATAAATAAATGTATAGAGCAACTTGTGACTACAGAGTGCTGATAATCGTCATTGGGAATTTATTATTTGAGAAAAATGAATCTTAGAGAATTAATCCCATAAATCCCTCTATAAAGAACACACCTCAAACACATAAAGTAATCTCGTAAAATTTCTATAAAATTGCGAGGTTGCCGAATTTTCCGAATTCCGAATCGAGAAAATCCATGCTTTTATAGCTTTGCTAGTTTAGCTATTTACAGTATTGTCCATAAAAGTACTTTATTTATCATTCTTATCAAAAGATTTTTCAAAATATTTATAACAATAAATCAACACCAGAAGTTATTATTATTATTATTATTATTACGTACAACAACAAATAAATGTATGTGGTAAATATTTTTTATGAAATGCCTCGATTACCTGTATTATGTATCATAGTCAATTTTGATATTTGCTTATTGATAATAATATTTGAAATTAAACGATTTGATTAGAATGCACATTCACTAAAATAATCTCTAATTAAAAAGATAATTAACTATCAAATATGATATGATTTATCAAAAAGTTTTTATTCGCTTATGTACTTTGTCTAAATTTTATAACATTTATTTGCCTAGAAAGAAACATTTATTAAGAAACATTCATCTTCAATTCTTTATTGAATAATTTGTATAAAAGAACTACACACTATTATAACAGAAATAAGTCATTCAAGGGCAAACAGCAGCAATAGATGATTAGAAGAAAGCAGAAGTGATGGATTATATCGATAATAGTGATGTGAATTGTACATTTTAAGAAATTTGATTCGACCACTCAAGAGCCATTAATTAATATATCGAATAAATTTTATCCGTTAATGTCATTGCAACTAAAGATGAGAATGTTTTTTTTTTCTTTTCTTTTTTTTTTAATGGGAAATCTTTCATCGTGTGTTTGATGAACATGTAGTGAAATTTTTACAAAGTCTTAGAACGACCTCAACAGAAAGTGTATGCATTCATAAAGCATTACCACTAAGGTGTACAAGTGCATGAAAGAAACCTCGATGAAATGCCATAATATAGTTATAAATTGTATGTAATAATAATAACAATTGATGAATTCTAATTTCGTAATTAGAAATAGGAATGGATGAGAGTAGTTGAAACATCGATGGCCAATGTAAATTGTATATTTGTTACACTTAAAATCTTCAAATTCGTGATGGACATAACACTGCGATACTTTCTTTTTATATATATATATATATATATATATATATATATAAAAATATAAATCAATACGCTATAAAATTGAAATATAATTTAAATTATCGCCGATAAAAATATAAATCATTATGGAAGAATTTTACAAAAATTGCTACTGAAAATTATAAATGCCAGTACGTTAAGAATTTTGAAATATAGCTTACATTTACTTCAAATTATATTAAAGTGTGGAATTTATAGATATTTTAACTGTAATGTAAAATGAGTCTAATTCAATGACAAATGACGTTATTTAATATTATATTAATCATTGGTTGATCGTTAGAAATTATTTTATCTAAAAGCTCTTAATGTAACCTGAAATTTTTCAAATATTTTGAAGTACATAAAAATAATTAATAGTATTATTAAATGAAATGTTGGGTTCATTTTTCTAGTATTTGATATTTCATTGTTGGTTAATTAAAAATCAAAATTTATTTCATTTAAAATTTTTTTTGTTAATTATCAGTAATTATTGACTTAGTTACTATTTGAAATTATCGCAAGGATTAAGAATAATAAATAAATAAATAAATAAATAAGACCTACAAATTTGTATGTTTTAAATTTATAATGAAAATTATTTACATGAAAAATATTATGAAGCCATTTTAGAATTTTACATACGATATCGGTGAACATTATTGTACAATTATTCAATTATCATTGGAAGACTCTTGAAGTTATTTATCCCAGATTCATGTATATTTTTACATGTGAAGTACGATTTATAAGAAAAAGAAAAAAAAAACATAAAAGAAAAACATTTACATACTTAATTCGCACGTTTTAATTGTAATAGTTATTTCATGATGTACATATTCAATTTAGTTCAAGAGAGTCGTTTACATCTCGTAAAAAAAGGGCTTGAGAATTTGTTTAAATAATAATTTCATAAGAATAAATTAGGGAAGAGAGAGAGAGAGAGAGAGAGAGAGAGAGAGAGAGAGAAATGGAAAAAAGAGAAGAAAGAATGAAAGAAAGAACGAAAAGTCTTTATCCATTAGTGAAAATTAGTTGATATATGAAAATTTTAATCGTACAATTTAATCAATCGATCACCCAAAGAACATTCACACCAGACATACCAAGATTAACGCGACCAAGCATTCCGTGATCTCGAGTTTTTGCGATGTAAAGGAAAAGCAGTAGCGTATGAAACAGGTTATTTCTCCCCTGAAATACAGAAAAATTTTCATAAAATAATTAATTTTATATGCGTGCTAGAGGCGCACTAAATAGGAAACTTTTAAATGTTAACGATGAGACTTTCTCACCCTTGGAATGTCTTCATAGTCGTTACTCATCGAATCTCCAGATAGAGCGAGACAATAGTGCGGTGGATTTAATGATTGATTCACTATTATCGGACCTTTATTGCGAGGCAATTCGAATCCTGATTTTGCTAGGTACCTTGACGTAAAAGGCCGAGCGTCGGGCTGATTTAAGGGAGTTTCAAGCTGAGTGTCCATGTACGTCGAAACTAAATGCATGATAATCTAAAAGACAATGATTTTATTGAGACGTCAAGGATTTAATTAATTGTCTTAGCATAATTATTGCGTTAAATAAGAATTATTTCGCAGAGCGATACCGCTGTGTCAGTAGGTAAATTCGAGTCCCATTCTTTTCCATTGTGCGAACCACCGCTATTCCATTTAAATTCACTCATAGATCCACCTTTCGCGAGGGCCTTTATTCTCTTGACCAAATAGTCTTGGTTGTTGGACAGCTCGAGGAAAGGGACCAGAGTGGGGAGAGTGGGTATCACGCTTACGGAAAATGATTGTGCGAGCTTTCTAAGCTTATCCAGACCGACGTTTCCTGGCTGAGAGTCGCTTAGACCATGTCGTATCAAACTTGTGCAGACATTATCGATTTCTAACGCGACTCGTTCCACCACTGTTTTGCTAATCCACTAGAAAATAAAACAAAAACAAAAACAATAAATAAAAAAGCACAACAACAAATCAATATAATTTCGTTAAGTAGCTTCGTAACAACATATATATGGCGTTTCGTAAGCCTCGTATAAATAAAAAATTTAATTGATTTATTATGTTATAATATTATAAGCGTTGAAAGTAATGTAATAAGTGACATTGGCAATTTAGCCAATCGTATTTTCATTTGATATTCAAACTAACTATTGACGTACTAATGTACTCGGCTTCTCGATATTTCCTATTAAAAATACCATCTAATTAAACACTTAAATATAATTGACGCAGAACTTTTCAAAAGCCGCAATGATATTCTAACCATTTGAAAGAAAAAAAAAAAAAGAAGAAGATCGTGGCAATGCCGTTACAAAGTATATCGATCCACTTATTGATCGGTCCACTAATGATTACGATGGCGCAAGGCAAGGCAAAGCAATCGTTAACGGGAATGTACGACGACGGCTATTTAGTAAGAATAACGAGGAAACCTCGGGCTCCTCAAATTGCAGGAAGTACAATCACGAGCTCTTTCCAGGTCGATGGACGGGAGACGAAAGAGGAAACGAACGTAACTAAGGAGTGATTGTACGTACTTGCCATTCCTGGAGAGAAGGAAGAAGTTATTAAGTTGTCGTGAGCATATCGTGGTGTACTGTGTTATCAGGCAAAATATGAAATAATGCCATTCATATTATCATTAAGACGCTTAAGACGCAGGTTCGCTTCTTTGAAAACATGGGCTCCGGAAGTACATGATAATCTCATATCGAGAGCCCATACGGATAATGCAAACTTTTATCCGCACGAGAGCATTCGTATAGAATGTGAATTTCTATGGTTATTATTTCACGTTAATAGCATTAGCTTAATAAATTTAAGCAATCTCGGGGATGGAGAAACTTTTTTAAATCATTTACTTAAATAAAATTATTTACTTTTAAGCAAACGAATGATATTCGTTGGCTAGTTTATATTGCTTTAAATGGCAATTTTGTCATTATACGGATTAAGTTTCGGGTGAAAAGCGATTTGAATCAGCACACACTATAAGTATAATGTTTCGATTTATTTTCCGCAATAAGGAAATTTACCTATTTTATTATATATTTAGTGCTACGCTTGAAATTCATGTCAATTTATTTCTCTATTTGATACAAAAAATGTCAGTATTAAATTTTTGTACGTAGTAATCGATCGAATTAGCGATCGATATTAATAGAATAATTTATAAACATGCTTTCCAGAACTAATTCGAGGACTTAATGATCAAGATAGTCTCGACGACTAATCTTCTCAGGATACATATGTGTGTGTATTTATTTATATACAGAAATATATAAATGCATATATATATATATTAGTTTCAATTACCATGCGCAAGTTAGCTATCCATTGATTGACTTTGACAGGATCGATACGGTATTTTCTCCAAACGTCGGGAGCTCCAAATGCTCTCGGAGAGTTTCCTTCTTCGACGCCAGGACTAGAAGATTTGGACTTGTCTTTAAAAAGAAAACGGAAGCAATGGTATATGTGTTAATAGGGTATTCCATTAGCAATTTCTAGATTTAAATTAAACTATGTATGTATATTATGAATACGCGTACCTACTGTCGGTGCCAGTTGATAGGCACAACGTCTTAATAGAGGTGACACTTCCCCTGGACTTCGAGTCGCCGGATGAGACCAAAAAGAACTCAACAAATTTGATGGCTGATCAACATTAGTAGAATGCGATAATGATTTGCGCTCTTTCTTCGTAACTTCTTTTAAATAATTTTGCAGCTCAGCCTCGTCTTGTATAAGTTCGTCTCCAGTAAAACTGGTATTCATCGAACTGTTAAGTAATTTGTTAATAGTGGCATTTGGACTTAACGTTGACTTACGAGATAGCGGAGTATTGTATTTAGAAAATGGACTAGAAGTTGAATAATCCTCTAGTATATAAATAAGAACAAAATGAGAATATTTTAACAAATATATTAAACGGATGATACATAGAAGAGCGCTCACTCGATTCGTTTAAACCAGAAGTGCCGAGGGTGCTCGAATGCCTGCTGAGATTCATACAAGAAAAATTGAGCGGCGTGCTGGGCTCTGATGGCTTTTGCTGTACGGGAACTTCATTTCTAAACAATGGATCGTCGTCGGATATTCCTAAAAGCTTTCTTTGTTTAACCGTCAATGTAACTGGTTTTAAGCCATACATCGCCATCGTGTACTTTATCAAATGATATATGGAATTGAGACCAAATATCGACGCTAAGCACCACTCGATCCATGAAAATGGCTTATACGCAATTCCGCCGTAAAATCTGAAATTCAGACCACGTTCCAAAAGATTTATCACGGCGCTAAGAAAAAAAAAGGGCACACGTCCCCTCCAACAGCCAAGACTTACATATCAAAAATGACAACGCCAAACAGGACACTGTTGATGAAAAATAAGGTTATTGCATTTTTCGCTTTTTTCTGCATCTGCCGGACATCCAGTGTTTGCTCAACTTGTGGCTTCGGCGTCAGAACCCTGCAACAGAATATCGAACGTCAATGAGGGAGCAGGAGTACGCCAGACAGCTTCACCGACTCAAATCGCAAAAAAGAAAAGACAAAAATCCGTAAACACGACCAAATGACAAACAACCCTCGCAGCGAAGTGATAAGTAGTGTGCGGAAAACTGTCGCTAAATAAAACAGAAATCCAGGGAAGAAAAGCCCGTACTTGGTTAACGTAACCCCACGCCAACAACAACAAGCGAGATTGATTTACCGTGCACTCGGTGAGATGCAGCGCATCGGCGAATGAAAATCGCCCATGTCTTGGCGATCCGGACGTGCACTATCAATCTATTAATAGCTCATTATCGTCCCGAATCCGCTAGGGTATTTTGCCTCCAGGGGACGCGGTGCAGAGGATCGACCGGCCTCGTAAACAACTCTCTCGCTTACCGGAGTACTCGAACAATGGCGGTACTCGCGCCAGTGGCTCCATCTCCTCCTCCTCCTTCTCCTTCTCAACCGTCCCCTTCGCCGCTCGGCCGGCCACTTCCGTTTGTCACGAGACCGTTCGAGGAGGGCGCGCATGCGCCGTGTGCACAGTAACCTCGCTTACGCGAATTCCCTCAACGTGCCGAGCTGGACGTCGCGTCCCTTCCTATTCCGTCAAAATGGTGAGTCTTCTCCGGATGTCGCGCGTGCTCGCTAAATCTGATTTAATCAGAGCCTGATGGGAGCATCCAGGATCTTCGACGGCACTCGCAGCAAGTGCCGACTATGCTTTCGTATTGTCAATTGTGATTTTCGTTTTAGGGTATTGACATCAATCATAAACATGATCGAAAAGTTCGGCGAACGGAGCCCAAGTCGCAGGACGTTTATCTACGACTTTTGGTGAAGGTATGTACATGTATCCTATTACTCAGTCTATCGTTGATAATTAGATATTAGAGTTTGTCCTACGTCCTTTGTTCTTGGCCTACGTGAACGCGCGTATCCTTAATATTATTGTTGCTTTTTTTCTCGTCTTTTTTTGGGTTATCTGTAGGTTAGTGGACTAACCTGAATCTTCCACTCGTGTATTATAATTTCAATAAATTTTACGTATACGCGACTACGCGTATCTATGCCCGTACATACGTTTAACGATTTAGTAGAGAAAGTTTATTGATATTGTTGTATTTTCCTTATTTGCGAACTGCACTCTGTGGCAGATCATTCTGAAATCTGTTTCAATTTTAAAGTTCGCTATAGTAAGTTCAATCATCCTATTCAATCTTTCTATTTTGTAAAAGAGAGATCGTTATAATGATTGATACATTTTAGTTTTGTAATGCCTTAAGGTATTTAAGGAAGCAACATTTAGTTCATTAATATTAATTCCGTTGTCATTTTAGTTATACAGATTTTTAGCTAGAAGGACTCGCTCAAAGTTTAATCGCATCATTCTGAAGCGGCTGTTCATGAGCAGAATTCATCGCCCTCCAATTTCATTGGCTCGCATCACTAGATTTATGAAGAAGCCAGGACGCGAAGATTGTATCGCCGTTATCGTAGGTACGGTTACGGACGATGCCAGAATCTTTGAAGTCCCAAAATTAACGGCAAGTATTACTTTATAAGCTATTATTGGTGGATATCCTATTATGGAAAACTTTGAGGTATAAAAAATTGAAATATCAACAATTAAGTTGATTTTATGTTATATATCGTAGAGTTTTATTTTTGTCTCGCAATTGTTTATTTTTAATAATAGCGATTTTTCAAATATCGTACTTTTTACTTGAATAAACTATGTAATCGTATTATCTTAAAACTATCGACTTAAATTATATATTCAGTAATTTCGTTTTTTTCAATTCTTTTTCTTTGTCTAATTTTTAAGTCTATGCTCGCATAAAAACACTTTAAATTATAATTCAGTTACTTTTTTATAAATAATAGATTACCTACGGTCGATAAGATACTTTCTCTAATAAAATTATAAAAGATTGCAATACTTTATCGATATTTATATAAATTACATTTATGTACGTCGACTCGTGCATTAATTTAAGCTAATCTAATTGTTTCGATAGATCTGCGCCCTCCGTGTGACCGAGAAGGCCCGTGGCCGAATTCTCAAGGCTGGAGGAGAAATCATTACTTTCGACCAATTGGCACTGCGCTCTCCGACTGGTCGTAAAACAGTTTTGATACAAGGACCTCGTAAAGCACGCGAAGCTGTTAAGCACTTTGGCCCTGCTCCTGGAGTACCGCACTCGCACACAAAACCACTGGTACGCTCCAAGGGCCGTAAGTTTGAGAGAGCAAGAGGTCGCAGACGCAGCTGTGGTTATAAAAAGTAAAAGTGTGGAAGAGCAGGTTGTAAGTGAAATTTGTGGGAAATAAAAATCTGTATTTACATAAGCAGTTGTATATCTTTATTATTTTAAAGAGCGAAAGAGAAAGTGAGAGAAAGGAAAATGCGATTGGACGGAGAGAAAAATGTTATTTTGACATTTCCTCCTTCCCGGTGGAGCCAATTTTTCCCTTTGTTTTGAATTTTAATTTTTATTGGCATTGGGAAAATATTGCACCATCTCTTCCTCAGCTTTCTCCTCATTTTCACTTACGTGATAGGGTCCTATTCCAGCAAACGATAAAAAAGCTTCGTTATTAAGCTTTTGAATAACGCAGATGAAGACTTCGTAACTGTAACATTTATCAATTATTCAGCGAAGTATAAAATTTCACGATTCTCTTAATCAACCTTCTGACGGTCATTTAATTTATGTCGCAAAATATCAAAAAAAAAAAAAAAAAAAAAAAAAAAAAAATAATCATAATACCTCGTTTTCTCTTTAACTTCATTGTCAAATTGTTCGATGCTCACTGCAATTAGCTTCGGCTTAGGTAGCCTGTCCTGCTTAAAAACTCCAAAATGCAAAACTTCACTTTTATACGTTTCTAATACCACCTGCAATTCCTTTCGCCTTGGACTGTCGTATTTAAACAAGGTTTTTGGGATTACATACGTAGGATCGATGTACTGAGGATTATACAACCGGACGATATAATAATGTTACATTATTTACAAATTACAAAATCAATAAAGGCCATGTATTACTGGATATGTTGATTCGATGTATTTCGGGAAAAGGGCACGAAATACAACGGCTCTGTTTCTTGCATTGAATGGAATCCAAATTGTTGTTAAAGTCAATTGTTTATCGTCGCTCGACATCATGCTTGCCGAGTCTCTCGTCAAATTGGATAACGAAGGCAAATTACGTTCTACGAAGCTGTACGAAAGCGAGCGTTAAGAGACATGAAAAAGAAAAAAGGAAGAAATAAAGCATTGAAAATTAATTTAAAACGATGTTGGAAAATGATGATGGCTCGGTTAAGAATGTCACTTGGTCAATCCACTGTATGTACCTACGTACATCAATGAGAAATAATATATTTTCATTTGCAAAAGACCTCACCTTACAAACACTTTAAAATACCTGTATTTATATATCTTTGTATCATACAAAAATCATTCTATGGCTAATTATTATCTCAATTTGATAATAAACAAAAATAAAGAATAGATCGATAAAGATGAAAGTAGAATGCTTTTCACAGTCATAATTTCCTATTGATGAAATAAAAATGACGATATTACCAACCATCCTTCGGCGAGTTCGTCGATCGTTGGTGGTATTACCGGTTCTCCAAACAGGATATCCATCAGATCAGTGTCTATGTCCTTATTCGACGATTTATTATTAATTTTCAAACGTAAGCATACACAGGTGCCATCCAATAGCAGTTTTTTTGTCAATTCCGTAATTTCGAATTCGCTCTGTCAAAGTACGAATAGAATGTCGAATAATTATTATTTACTTTGTTATCAGCAATGCTTAACTTCTAAGTAAAATAATCCTTCATAATTCGATTTTACGTCACAAAAAAAAAATACTCCAGATATTACATATAAAATTAAATTAAAAATACACTTGTTATTGTTAATTGGATTAATTAACAAATGAAGAAGCGTTTGCTCTTAAAAACTTAAGAGTATTAAAACTTATTTTCTTATTGGAGAATAACTAATATTTATGAACAATTATATAAGAAAATTGAGAATTTTCTCCCGAAAGTTTCGAAAAGTTTTAATAGTCGAATCTTTAGATTTCGTTTGCATTTATAATTACGGTAACGATGAATCTAAATTTAAATAAATACAGAAAATATGATTGGATCGACATTATTTAAAAAATAAAATAAAATAATAATTAACTTAAAAATTAATTAATGAATAATTAAAGATACTCCTCGAATACTGAATAACTTATCGAGACATTCTTTTTTTCTGAATTTTAATAGCTTTTTTGTTTTTCCAAAGAAAACTAGTAAAACATTAAGAAAAAAGAGATGCCATATTTACAATTGCGAAGCATTGCGAAATAGCTTTAATAAATACATATATATATATATATATATATATATATATATATATATACACACACATATATGTAATAATAATTGATTAAATATACGCGTGTGTACATCTAAATTAAAGATGAACGAGTCTTTAGGTTGCAAGACTAGCGAAGTCTATGAATTCGTCGAGGTTCGTAAAGATAATAATAATAATGATAACAGCAGCAACAACGTATAATTATCGTTGAAAATTATGGCCAAATTAATTACTGGAACGTTGTCATGTGACATTTCGTTTGCCCTATTAGGCTATTATTGTTGTTCAGAGCATTAAAACTTAATCTCAAAAAAAAAAAAAAAAAAAAAAAAAAAAAATAATAATAATAATAAAATGGCCAGAAGCCCAGCGCGGAGGCTTTTTCAACTCACTTCCTTAATCAAGTAATCGCAGCTTTCTTCGTCAAACGTTACTTGGACCGTTTGCTCGATTCTGTAAAGCCCCGATAATTTATGAATGAGCTCGGCGAATACTGGACTGGCGTCGTTGTCGATGATCTTTCCCTCCTCGTCTTTCAAAGCCCATGGGAATAGGATGACGCAAGACTCGTAGCACAGCGAGTCGATCAAGTGCTGCAGCTCCGCCTCGTATTTCCTTCTATTAATCGCCTCTGCGGCCAATTAATTACTCACTTTGTTAATTTGACGCGTTGGCGATTATGATTAATGACGGAGGGATAGATAGACGGAAGAAATTAAAAGGCGAATAATAATAATACCTTCACGAATACATCGTTCGGCCTCTTCGATCGCTCGAGCCTCCTCGTAAATTTTCACTCTCTCTATTTCCTTGGGACAGAGTTCGTTCACGGGCAGCGAGTATCTAAACAAATTGCATATCCGCTTTAATAAATATCAAACGATTAATTATCGTGCCCGCGCGCGCGTGTGTGTAATTGGAGACGGGAGCAGGAATAACCAAACTCACTCTGGCGGATGATTAGTATGCAGTCTCTTTATCTCCTTAGTCAGTAGCTCCACGAGTTTCGGGCAATTGGCTCCGAACATAAAATTAATCATTTTACCTTCCTGCGGACAATGGAGAAGGGCTTAAAACGCAAAACGCAATTAACAATTTGTTGCATAAATTTCATGGCGAGCCTCGACTTACGCGTATGAACATCCACACGGGCTCGCTTTTGCCACGAAAACGAGAGAGCGACGTGATGTTGTCGCACTTGGCCTATAAATTCGAAAATACGGTGTCTCTCATCTTTCGACTTTCATTTGGCATCGACGACGCGGCGATCGAACCACCGCGATGGGAAATTTATCGCACACAGTGGGAGATAAATTCAGCTAATCGTTCATCATATAGCAAACTTACGTAGTAAATAATAGATTAGGAATTGGCCATTTTAGTCGCCACGTCGTCGCCTCTTCCCAAGCCGACCAGTCTAACGAATTGCACGCAAGAGCCTTACCGTCGCGTAATTCAAATTGTCATCTCCTAATTCAATCTTGATCCTCTTGAGTACGCTGATCATGCTGGTACAGGGCCCACTCCACTCCGAGTAGATGTCGACAACTAATGATTAAAGCGCTGACTTTATTAAGGAGATTGATCGACGAACGAGTGCGTTTGTTTGTAAATACAAGGCAAGATCTCGCGAGGTGCGTGAACATTACGATTGTGAACATTTCGATTTTTCCAATAAGCGTAAGTGCACACTTGCACGTAAGCCCAAAAAAGCGTATTATCATTATCATCATCATTATCATTATCATTATTATTTATTATAACGTACGAATTAAGCCGGGGAGCTTCAGTATTTTCTCCCATTCGTCGTCCGTTGTCACGTCGGTCTGCAATGCCGCCGCCAAGTTCTTCCTCATTTTTCGTCCTTTTCCACGCAGACCGCCCTTTAAAATAATGCATAATCAATCGCTATTTGTATTTTATTATTTATATAATGGAAGGAAAAGCCTGCGTTGCTGCATTAAAATGCCCTACAACCAAAGATACATAACATAGCAAAGAGAAACTTTTATCATGTCGGCCATATCGGATGGGAATTAATTATATATGATTAATTGATGGATTAGATTATATTAAACGTGGCGTCTCACTTATCGCGAAATTATTATCGTCAAACAATGAACGATGCAGGTAAGTCGCCCGTAATTTCGATATTGGAATTAATTAGTCACCCGTTTTCGTGCGAGCATCCTTATCAGCAAAGCGCAAAGCCGACGTCTCTCCAATATGAAAAAAAAAAAAATAAATAAATAAATAACTTTCAAAATCAAGTAAAACTGGCCAGAGCATCCAATTCGCCCTTCGGCTTTATTCCGCAAGAATCGCGGATTAACTACGGCGGCGAGGCCTCAAGTACCTTACCTTACCCACGCTAATGAAATAAAAGCAAGAAAAAGGTCCGACCGACTAGGTGGCGAGAGGGGGCGGGGATCGTGCAAGAGGAGACGGGGACACTAAGTACAAGGGAAGATGGTACATTGTAGCGTGGGTGCACGCGAGTTGCTACCCCATATTATTAGACATCGTCAATCTAAAATCCGACACAGATGATAATTATCGATATTGCCGAGTTTACGACCCGAGCCTTTTTCTTCCATTTTTTTCTTCTTTTCTTTGTGTGATGGGAGGCGGGGACTGGAGACTCGCGAGGGCAGAACGCGGCGACTGGAACGGACTCGCTCTCTCATTCCAGCACCCTCTCCCCCGCCCCCTTTTTAATACTAGTAAAGCGTCGTAGAGCAAACTCTTCCGTGCGCTTCTTGAATATTACTTTATTATTGCTTTGTTTGCTTTGTTTTATGTCTCGTCGAGGCAGTGGAACGTCGTAGGACGCGTTGCGTGTATCGCAAGAAGCGAATCCTCCGGTGCTCGTCGGCGTCAATTGTTCCTTATGCTCCCACTATGCACCACCGTCGAGGATTTTTAATTAAAATTCTTTTTCGTGATCCAATTACATGAGAAACCTCAGGCTTTTGACTTTTTTGGGTTGCCCCTGCCGAGTGACGATTCATTTTGTTTTCCCTCGGCTACTTGCAATAGCTTCGCGCACCTTCACTTCTTCTTCACTTTGTCCCTTTCTTTCATTCATTACTTAGTTTTATTACTTAGTTTATTCGGTTTAGTACTCGGCGGTGCAGCTCGTCTTGAAATTTACAATTACACGAAACGGCTTATTGGGATTAAACCGCTTAATTGGATTTTACGAATACGGATAACGAAGCGCCTTTTACGTGATTTTGCAATGAAAATTATTTCAACCTTAAATTTGAACGTTGACATTAGCGATCGTTAATTATATCCATAGTCCGGACCATTAAGTTTCCCACTCTGTATTCAATAAAAATATTACGTTTTTTTTTTATCGACAGTTTTCTTAAAATGCAATTAAAAATACTAGTCGTGTATATATAAAAAAAAAAAAAAAAAAAAAAAAAAAAAAAAAAAAAACGCATTGAGTTTCGGTTTTTTAGTGTATATTTCATGTAATCGTAATTTAAGTAAAATATATATATATAAAGTCTCGATTATTAGCTGTTCCATTGTAACGCAAAAGAAGATGAAAATTTTAGAAATCGCCGAGACGGCTAGTTATTGTATAAATCATTGGGGTAGGGGGGGGGGAGAAAATAGATTATAAGCACATTGGCAAATTATGGATTGATTATTAGAAAATGCAATGCATAATTGTACATGATCCGAGTATAAATTTGGCATGCTTAAGTACAATTAGTAAAAGAAATCCGACCTACAATTCTATTCATCCGACCTATTCGCGAATATTCGCAAGTACATGTAAACATGCATGTTCCTACCAATATTTAGGACCTCAATGTGCCCGAGTAATTAAATATTTTGTTCTACGATTTCGCGCAAAAACAATTTTTATTTTTACCTAGGGTATAAAAGTATGGAGTTTGTTAGTTTCTGTGACTATTAATTGATTGGAAGTTAATATTTATATCGATATATTGTGGGTTGTAAAATATGGGTAGACGCCATAACGTAAGTTGAAAATTTTGAAGCCTTCGGATGCGCAGGGAATTTCACTAATAAACGTAACGATGATTTTCCTCGACTCTTAAATGCCAAAACTTGTCATATTCATAAAAATAAACGTATTTCTTTTGGATGACTTACAATTACTGTTACTACTAATAATAATAATAAGCGTGCAAAACAACCTTTCAAATATTCGAGATTATATTTTTGTTACCTAATAGCATTAATAATATCATTGCGAAATAATATTGTGAATTAAATGGAACCGTAAGGTGTTGTTATCCCTTTGTTGTGAAAGCATTTTTTTTTTGCTGGGCCATTACTATTTAAATAAATTTCCTATTATCAATGCTTTAATAGAACAATAATATATACTTCACTTTCCGATCCAACATTACAAAATATTTTCAAACTTTTACGAAGGTTGTAAGCGAAGCCTGAGTGGTGGATAAATTCGATAGTGAAAACTACGTTATTGTAACGCAACATGCTCGTGTAATTTAAGAAATACTTTCAATGCAATAATTACATTTATAAGTTTCATAAGCGCTCAGGGCCATTGGAATGATAAAAAAGTAGTTTTATTTTGAATGCCTCTTGAATGGATGAAGTACTTTAAATAATTTAATCGCTCATATTTATAAAATTTCATAATTGATAATACACACACGCACACACACTAAAAGTAGTACAAGTTAAGAAATTTATAAAATTACTAACCTCTATCCAATGCTTTAATAATAAATAAAATAAAGAATATTAGTAATTAGAGTTTGCGCATAACTTTAATTTATATTTCTTCTAGAATTATTTTGTTTTTATGTATTTTTTATTTATCCATAATAATACATTTCAATAAATCACAAGGGACAACAAAAAAAAGAAGAAGAAAAACGAGCCTTTTCAAGCATTTATTCAAGTTTGGAAGGAGTTCAATCTTTAATCTAATTAGTTAGATGTCAATTGCTAATTTATAAAGAATTGAAATACTTATAAAACATTTTACTAAATTAACGTTAATGTTAACTTTCTAACAGTACGATTTATTTAAGAATTAAATGTTAACATTGTAATGCATAATTTGAAATTGAATATGTTAAATGTGAGATCTGCAATTCGAATATCAATGATGAATTTTTCTCATTTTATCGTTTGTTATTAATTTGCATGACCGAATTGTAAAGAAATATTGGATAAATCATAAATAAAATTTACATGCAAACGTTTCAGTTGTATACTATTAAAACGTACATTTGGACTTATTAAAACGTCACAACGATTATAGTGTTAAAATTCTTTAGTCTTGTGATTTTCAAATTGACTTCGAGTCGACACATTACATTGAAATTATTGAAATAAAGGCATCATTCCACGATTGTCCAAATTGTAATACCAATGCAATGTAAATCAATTAATTCAATAATTGTATTCAATTTCAAAAATGGGAATTATATATTATATATATATATATATATATATATATATATATATATATATATACACATAATGATTTAAGTACGTACTTAAATAATATTGCAAAAATGTGCTTCGAAATGGTATTGTAACGCAAGATCTTCTCTTTCTCTTTATTTCGTTTTTTCTTTTACAGTCACAAGCGTTTAGATGTTTGCTGCACTACCGTTGCCTAGGTAACGACTCTCCTACCACTGCACCAGCGATACTCCATTTTCCATAAATAATAATTAATAATAAATCACAATTGGAATATGTGATAAAAATGTCAAAATAAAATTGAAAGAGGTGTGGTTTGAATGAACTTATTTGTCCAATAAAAGAATGTTTGTTTTTTTTTTTTTTTTTTTTTTTTTTTAAAAAAAAAAATACAACATTCAATTTATTTGAGCGATTCCTAAGCAATAATTCCCTAACAATGTCGAAAGGAGCCTTATGTAATTACAACGTGATTACTCCTTCGTGAGGTATCATTGACGCTCTGCTTGGATTGGATCGTAGCTGTATATCGGTTCAACTGTAAACTTTATTTGCTTAAATTTCAAGGGAAAAATTACACTTCTTTTAACATCACATTTCGAATTATTAATATTAAAATGATATCAATTAAGAATTACTATATCTATTAATATTAATTAATAAAAATTAGAATTATTAATACTAATAGTGTACAATCATTCATAACTCTCATAAGAAAGCGATGAAATGGATTATTTAGATTTTACATTGCAATCTCCTTGACTTATTATTCCTTTTTTTTTCTCAGTAAATTAGGCTTTCCATTTTCACAAAAATTATCTTTGTCTCTCGCTCACTCTTGTAATTACTCGTTAAGATTTTTTTCTCTCTCACATCTCTCATTGACGTGTAAAACTTTTAAGGAAACTCCTGTCACGCTGCTCTCATTCACACACTGTAACTATATGCAAACTATCAAATGTCTGCTGTTGCAATATATCACCAATAATGCTCTCTCTCTCTCTCTCTCTCTCTCTCTCTCTCTCTCTCTCTAGTGTTGTATATTACAATCTTGATCGTTTTGGATTCCTTATGATATTTAGGACGCCTATTTATTTATCCCCTTTAAATAGAAACCTTATCGTAGAATCTTAATATTGTGATTAGCCTTACAGTTTAGTTCTCCTGTTCCATTTTGCCGGGAATTATCGTTAAGTTCCTCTCTTTCTGTTTCTTTTCTCACACACATTCTTTCTCTTTCCACGAAAGAGCTTTTCAACAAAATAAACTCTAAATTGAGTAGTGTTTTTTCTTTCCAATGTTATCTTCAATAATTACACCATAGTCGTATATATGTATACATATGTATATATACATATATATGTACATTGTAGTATATGTATATACACATGCGTGTTATAATGTATGCACGTACGTTGATTCCATTATTTTTAAGAATTCGACCGAGGATCAAGCACAGTTCATATTCATTACATCACGCAGATATATAATTTACTTCATCGAATAGGCAGAGGCAACACATTACAGAAAACAATTTGCGACGTAAGATTATGTTCTTTTTTTTCATTCTTTTTTTTTCTTTAGCAAAAATTTACGCAAATCCAAATCCTTCGCTGCACTCGTGAATGGCCTTCAACAGATTACTGCGCAGCTTATCATAAGTCTCATAAACCGGCAAATCCAATTGATTGAAGCTAGAAGAAACAATATTATGTATATATATATATATATATATATCTACTTGGTAAGGTGTCCGTCTTGTGGATTATATTATATTTTCTACATTACAAAGTAAGTGCATCGTACCAGGTGTGCGCGGAGGGCAATCGGTCCGTGGATCGATCATCTCGGTGAATTTGGAACTTTTGAACGCCGTTCATACCCTCTAAGGCACCAAAGCCTTGGAGGGGTACTTTGGACGTTCCCGTAACAAACTGTAAGAATTTGGCCCTATCCGCCTGATCGAAGCCTCGCAACGCGCGCCAGAACCATTGAATCTGTTGTCAGGAAAATGATTATTTAAAGTAATTACCAATATTACCGTGCGTTACCAGTAAGTAGCGCTCGTATCAAAATTTATGATAATTGTTTTTTTTGTTTTTGTTTTTGTTTTTGTACCTGCAATGACGTTGGACTGTACTTATGATATTCCGTATTTGCTTTCAAGTCCTCGATATCAACATTTGGTAAGCCACTAATTAACAATTCAAGTTCTTGTTCGTTAAAGATTGAAATCAGCCGCTTAGGAATAATATCGTAAAAGCCTTCCAAGAATGCATTGAGTCTATAACGAACGATATTGGTAATTAGATTCGAGATTCTCAAATCGATGCTTATACGAAAGTATTAATTAATTTACGTATGTCATTGGGATGAGGAGGGGGAGGGGGCGGGATGAGGAGGGAGGAGGGAGGAGGGAGGAGGGGGGCATGAGTGATGAAGGGATTGTAGCAATGCATACAAGTTACGGGAGTTACGCGAGTTACACTTACTGTTTACGAATGGCTCCAGTCATTTTCATTTGACAAACTAATCGAATGTATTCAAGTTTCGTTTCTTCGGTTACAACGATGTTACGTCCATTTGGTATTAAATCTCGGACGTCATTAACGCCGAATTCATTAACCTACAAATTACGTTCAACGGAAATAAATAACAGTTAAATAGTCGCCAATTTGGTATTGAATGATCGGTACGTACCTCGGCGGAAAATGTTAGTTCGTATCCTAAATCGGAGATGTTGTGCTCGGTCAAGTAAACAAGGCCCTTGTAGAAACTATAATCCTCGCTTTCCATATCCGTATGCTTTACAAGAATACCCAGTATGTGCTTGTAGAAGCTGCGCGTGAAGTAACACTCGAGCAGCTTATTATCGTAAATAGCTTTGGCGATAACTCTGCCAACGAACTTATAATAGCACAAGTGATTCGGATTACAATGCGACGAGGAGTTGATCATGTATGTAACGCGATCACCAGGGCTGACCGTGAACAGCGCATACATTGGATTGAATATTTCCCTCGAAATAATTACGTACCATTCTCTTAACAAACCACCGGCATCCTGACCTTCTTCGCCTGCATCAGAAACATTACAATTATAAATGACATTTAATAGATTAAGACGGATGTAAATCAATTTATATGTAGTTATACGCAATTGTACAGGATTACATCTTATTATTAATTATTAATAATTATTATCATCTTATTAATCTTATTATTCAAATGTCGTCCACTCAATTAATATCCCTCCCGATAATTTAAGAGCCAAAATCTCACGTGCCACGCCACATTTCTCTATTACCATTCGATCATTCGTCCGTCACTGACCTTCAAACACAATGTAAAAGCGGTTCTTCCATTCGTCGGCGTTTCTTCGGTGAATTTCTCGGAACGAGTCCTCGAACACGTGGCTACGGCGTACGTGAACCGCCAATTCTTCCTTACGAATGCCTTCGTCCATTCTCTCCAGCTCCGTTCTAAAGTACCTTCGTTTCACATCGAAATCAAGGACTCTCGTGTGATCGACCAATACGGAAAATGGACCGTCCGCCAGATGAGTCGTTGTTTGCCGCAGAATTTGATTTAAAACGGTCCGGTGGGTTTCTAAAATTGAATGGAATATAGATCGTCGGATTAGCGCATGCCGGTGTATTAACGTGCCATGCACCGTTAAAAAGACAGAAAGAAAAAACTTCATTATCAAGAAAATTAATACAAATCATCATCAATTAATTATTGCGATCTTATAATAGGTGACGTAGCGCAAGAAAAGAAGGATAGGAGGCGAAGGGGACTAGTTGTTGCACTTACCGGCAAATTTCAGGAACTTTAATTGATCTGGCGGCAAGACCTTTTGTACCGCTGTGGCACTGGCGTCCCAGGTGTGAGGAGGGACAACGGGGTTGACGATTGGAGCTGGGGTTGCGCTGACATTAGCCGCCGTAGTCACGGCGGGTGGATTTCCGGCGGAATTAGCGGCGGCGGCTGCAAGCACAGCCATAGCTGCAGCTGTGACTGCGGCGGCGTCGGATTGCGCAGCGCCTTCGTTGTCCGAGTAGATAGGTGAGACGGGGGCGATGTCGGCGACGACGTCGAGGTTCTCGGTGCCGTTCTCGTTGTTGCGCTCGCGCGATGTGCTCGATGACGAGTGAACGAGGAAGAAGGCCTCGACCGCGGGTTGGAGCACGAGAACAGCGTGGTGGTCGGGCGTGTGCTCGAGTTCGAGGAGGCACGCGCTCAGTGTCTCCCATAGGCTATCAAGAACGAGGCTCTCGCTGAGAAGTGGGAGTGTCAACTTGCCACCACTGCCTTCGTCCTCGCTACGGGAATTTGATGGCTTCGGGGCGGGCGTTGCCGATGGTGCCGGTGTCGATGCCGATGCCGATGCCGATGCCGATGCCGATGCCGATGCCGATACCGATGCCGATGCCGATGCCGATGCCGATACCGATGCCGAGGCAGATGCCGAGGCAGATGCCGATGCCGATGCCGATGCTACTGCTGCTGTTGATGCTGCCACGGCGATTGCGATCGGCGGTGGCGGTGGGATGATCACGTGTGCCGCCGGAATTACTATGGGACCTTGTAAGAGAGATACTTTAATATTGGTAATCTTGGTAATTAGTTGCCAAAAACCTCCCCTCCGTGACCGCGTTATTTAACATTCGGAGTCACCAGTGGCGTAGCCATCAAAATCAAATGTCGATTATGCAAAATGTTGAAAAAAGGATTAATAGTTGGCTTGGTGGTTACCGTAAGCAGTGCTATTATTATATTACAAATTTATTTTAAAGTTTAAGTGCAAATCCCTGTCGATCGAATATTAAATAAATGGATGAATGGATGATCGAGGGTAGACGAGGCTCCGTAATATCGGATACTCGACAATTGTACTTACTTGGGACGATTGGCTGGGTCGTATCCATCGCAATTGTCTCGGTATCGGCTGCGTTCTCGTTGTTCACAATCTCGGATATAGCGCTGTTAGCCGGAGCCGTTTCCATCGCCGTCTCTGTTGGTAGAGGCACATTTGCGGCCGCTGCGGCGGCGCTCTCCGCGTTCTTTTTGTTGTTCGCGTGGCGCACGGCTTCTCGAATCTGCACGATCACTTTGAGAATACGGAGAAAGAAGGCTTGACTAGAGGTCTTACTAACGAGCGCGCCCATTGACGGCAACTGGAGGTCGCTTCCAGCTTTCAGTTTCGTTGGTGCTGTGATGACGACACTATCATTTGTGAATCTGAAAGGAATTATTGTCATAGATATAGCCGGTGACAGTGGCATTATTTATTATTTCATTGTTGTGGAGTGAAAGTAGGTCGGGGGATTAAATGTAACGTACCGATCGACGAGAAAGCCCCTATTTGATCCGCCAGCACTTGTCGATGGTTGCTCTTCCAGAGAGTTTCTCCTATTAATTTCCCTATTCAATACCTTTAATTCCATCATTAGTTCGTTGATGTGCTCGCAGACCATGCTCGCTAGTTCCATAGCGCCTTCCAAGAGTAATTTCAATATCTATAAGGATAATCCGTTAATTATCAATGTGCTTTACCTACCAAACGCGAGAACGATGGTATAAAAAAAAAAAAAAAAAAACACTTTACCAGTTGTCGCGTTGGATCAGGACAATGTGAGAGATTGAGGAGCAGAGCCGTTGCATCTTCCAAGCCCTCCTCCGAGCAGCTCTTGCTCGTCAATACTTGAACTGCCAGTTTAATGTGGCTCTCGGGTGCAGCGATGCTCCAGTCTTTGCTCACCTCCGTCGCCTTTTTGGTCTTGGCCGCGCCCTCTTGGCGGCGATTCGGATGCACCTCCGTAAGGCCTATAGATATGAGCGACAGCAGTCGCAACAGTTTGTCCGTCAGTTGACTGCTGCGCTTTATCACCGACCAGTTCAGCATCGAAATTAGCTGCCCGAAGGACGAGGCCTCGAACGATATAACGGACTGTTCGGGCTCGCCACCCAAATTCGTATTTGAGTGCGTGCGCGCCACGGATTTTCCCTTTTTCGAGGCGCAAGAATCGAGGCGCAGTAACATGTCCCAGAAGTCGGGGGCATCGCTCTTGCCAGGCTTCGTCGCAGTCTTTGGTTTGGCGCCTGTCTCTTCCTTATTAATGCTCAAATCTTTATCCTTTTCCCTTTCTTTTTCCTTATCGTCGGCCTCCTTTGATTTTACCGGGACAAAGTATCCAGGAAAACTCTTGGCTAAGGATATGAATAGTTCTAACGTGTGCCTGTAATCGAACGCATTAAAATTTTAATTGCAAAAAAACTTGTCCCTCGCATTATAATCGATATTATTAAATTTTTTTGCTTCACCTTCAGCTTCTCTTAAATTCAAATATTAAAAGCACACATCGATTGTTTATTTACCTGCATACAGTGGGTGCAGCTTGCGGATGAATAATAATATTGTGACCTTGTCGTTCGTATTTTTTGCCTCCATGCCTCAATATATGAAAAACATTGGCTCTGCAGCCTAATGCGGCATCAATACTGATATTTAACCAAGATTGTGAATTATTTCGAGTGTCCACGGCCTTTGGCGAACTAAAATCCATAAAAATACATGATAAAATCACGCGTTACGTAATGCTATTAAGTCCATTATGGCTAAAGGAAATTTACATTTATATATCAAAATAATTAGTTAATTAAATAAAGTTTTTTTAATACGTCTTGTTGGTAGTCTATCTATAATGTATACGTATTTGAGTAACGTAGCCGTCGCTATTATGAGGACGATATATAATTAAATTCATATATATATATAACGCGAGTACCGTACCAATAATCCGTATTCGAATGAGCTCCTTTTCTTCTGAATTTGCCGCCGAAATCGACAAAGGCATCCTTGTTCTCGTCATTACTTCTCTCCATGATATTTAATAAAGCCTTGACGACCCACTCTCTAGTACTGCCGTGATAGCACAAATTTCTGATCACTCTATGAAGTCTTAGAGTATTGATTTTAGGCTCATCGATGAACAGCAAAACTAACAAACAAGCCATTGATTCGTGATCGAGCAATTGTCTGCCGCGCAGTCTTAGACCAGCGGCTCCTTGATAGGCCAGGTTCGTGTCGCCTCTGTTGTTCCACGAGTCCCATTGGGCTCGCTGCGGCATCGAATGAATTGCATAGCGTGCTGCTGATCCTCGTCCTTAATCGATAAACCCACAAAAAATGTCGATTACTTATTGTTACAAATAACGGGGGGGGGGGGGTCACAATAGATGCGATAAGCGAAGTAAATGATAAATACAGACCTCTGCCCGAATTTCTTAAAATACTCGATAGCGTGGCATTGCTTTGACTGACGTGATTGAGAAATCGTTCTTGCATCATGTGTCTGTTACGTGCTTCCCATTCTCTTCTTAAGTTCTGCGCTTCCTGCACCAAGTCAGGCGGAAGTACCGAAATTTGCGATTCTTCCATATCCGTGAGAATCTGTAAGAGTAACGCAACCAGTAATGTACGGAGTTGTTGGAAATTGGCTCCATCTTGCAGGGTAACGTTAACTGCAAGCACTAATTTGAAAATATAAACCCAAAGTACGAATGCCTACCGCTTGGCGAAGCGACGGCTGTAGATTCTGGAAGAAAGCAGCCGCGTCGACGGGATCCTCGGGATTAGCAGAGGCCGCGGCGTGTCTTTGCTGCTCAAGTCGCTGTTGTGCCAGTACCTCCTCTTGAATAGCTGGTGGCAGCGCGGCCAAGAACTCCGGATTTACTTCGACGGGGCCGGCGAGCTCCTCGACGACGCTCGTTTGAGCTCGTTGTCGTATACGTTGGAGACGCAGCTGCTCGGCTATTACCTCGTCGCGCACCTCCTCGGGGAGTGCCGCGAGGAAGGACGGATCCACACCGTCGAGTAGTTGCTCCTGCGACTGGGTAGCCTCCGGTCCAATCTCCTGCGGAGCTAGCTGCTGGGGTCCAGACGCTTGGCCCTGTTCGGCACCTGGCCCCACATCGTTCGACGACTGCACCTGAATGCTCTCTTCTTGAGGTGCTGGCTGAGCGCCAATTTGTTGTTGTTGCTGTTGCTGCTCGGACTGGGGTGTACTAGTGGCGTCTGGTGCAGAGGCACTTGCATTCTCGTTCGAGACATTAGCACTGAAACGAATCGAATTTCAAATAAAAAAAAAACATTATAATTAATAAGATTAAAAATTTGAAAGCGAACAAAATGAAACACCGTATATTTAGAGCTTTAAAGGAGGTATAAGTATTCGACAATATTAAAATTCCTTATTTGTGACATAGTATTTAGCATTAATTTGGAAGTACGTTTAATATTTGTAGGAGATTGGTCTTTCAGACTTACTTTCTCTCGCTGTTTGACTCGACATTGTCGTCGGTTAATAACCTCCTTATCCAATCGATTGGCACAGTATTTTCTCTAGATAAGTCATTATTAGAATTTTGGCTAAAATCTACAAGTTCCGTGGGCGCCCAAACTTCAGAATTCTCTGCCGTTAATGAGCCTTCGCTTGGCCTATCGGATTGTTGTCCTAATAAAATAATTAGATGCAGGCTCAATCGAATGGTTTGGGGCCAAATTGTCGCGAGCATTATTATGTTTATACTTACGTTGTATTCTGGAAACATCGGTGGTCGATGTACTATGTACCGAATCAACAAGATTTTCAGTAATTTCCGTAGCTGTATTAATTGTTGCCGTATGGCATTCTCGGCCTTCGGTAACTTGTGCTTCCTGTGTCGGAGGCGGCCGTTCTTCCTCATCTTGTACGGTAACTTCCATTTCTCCTAAAATACAATTGAATAAATTGTAATAGTAATCTGAATTAGTGATCTGAAACCACCTTTTCAATGAATTATTATTTATGAAATATTAAAAAGAAAAAGCTCCGTAAAACTGCAATAAATAAACTAGATAATAAAAAAAAAAAAAAAAAGAAGAAAAAAATGTATAGTGTACCTATGATTTCTTCATCTGTATTCAATTCTTGACGTACAGCCTCGACGACAGCCTCGACAGCAGCTATTAATTGTCTAGGATCATCCCTTTCGGAGGTTGACGCTATTGCTCTCTGCTCTTCCGTAAGAGGAGTGCTCGAGACTTCATCTGTTTGAGACGGAATTTGTAATTATTTTTTTGCATGTCTACTTTACTGAGAAAATAGGAAATATATGATTAGAAACAAACGTACTTTCGGCAACATTGGCACTGGTACTGCTTTTAGCCTCTTTATTTTTATCCGCCTCTTTCTCCGCTGCTTGTTGTTTTTTATGCTTTTCTTTTCTTTCGGCTAATTCAGCATTCCTATGCTTTTCCAAAACAGGAATTAGCTTATATACAACACCTATGGAAATGAAATTGAGTTAGTTTTATAGATAAACTCGTAAAATATAAAAGTTGTTTTCTCACTGATTAAAAAGTCCAAAGAATTAATTATACATCATTAAATAGATTTATTTTGCTTGTATATGTGTAAATCCTTTGAATATATGGAATAGAGCATTTGTTACTAACCAACGCAGCAGTCTGGCTGTGAATATCCATCGAGTAGCCTACTCTCTTCGATCCACCAATGAAGGGCAGTCGGAATATTATTTAACGTTGCTACAAGACTCGGTCCGAATAAATACCCCGACTGATCGACAAAGTCAATTTGCTCGTCATCTTGATTAGTCATGATTCCAAGTCCATTGTCCATGACTACGACGCGAGTATCCCGAAACGAAGTACCCAAAATTTGACTTGCAGCCAATGGAAGTGTTTGTGCTACAGGTCTTAGTAATCTACAAGGTGGAAGGAATCATCGATCATTACTTTATGAAGGTAGAAAATAAGCTAATCTACTGACTTAATTTAAATTCGACTCCTTGCAATATGAAAAAATATTTTAAACAAACTAATACTATTCAAACACAATACCATTAAAACATTTTATCCTCTGAATTTTCTACTTACACGTACGCGCATATAGATATATATATATATATGGGGGGGGGGTTGCTCTGTGTGCGTACATGATTTTTTTTAAACTCATTGTTCAATGATAAAAATGTAGTAAAATTCTAAAGAATTTTTAACATTATCATATGGTAACAAAGGGTAATAAAATTTTTCGAAGTATAACAAAAAAAAAAAAAAAAAAAAAAAAGAGCATAATAATATCCGCATCCTAGTATGTTCGTCTTAATTAATGAAATTTGCCTCGAGTATATTGAAGACAATACTTTCTGACACTTTGATCGCAAACACTATTTTTTAATTCAATGGCGACCATCAGGTGAATAATTATAAAAGTGTCGATAAGTTTCAACAAGATCCCAATTACTTTCGCAAATGTCATAACGGCCAAAGCACATATCAGAATAGCGTATTTTCACGACCGAACATCTTCTTATACGAGTATTTTACACTTGAAGTCCGAATTCAAAATCATACTTCAAGTATAATCAATAGGTGTTCGAGAGCGGTCCTTAAACGAGCGAGGCTCACCTTTGCAAGATAACAGGTGGATTAGCGTGGCGTGGATTGGCCAATTGCAGCTGGTATCTGCGCTGCCTCAGTAGCCTCTGGGCACGATTGTTGGCAGTGTCGAGTCTAACGACCTCGGCGACAAACTGCGGATGGGAGTTTATGCCGTTGCTATCCGAGACTGAGGGCGGCTCGCCGAACAGGTCGAGAGAAAAGGGGAAATTGGTGTTCCAGGGCAAGCTCTGTCTGCCGGAGGTCGGTGCCGTGGCGTTTATATCCTGATTGTCGAAGCTATGCTGTATCATGACGACATTGCTTCCGTCGTGGTCACTCGTCGGCAGCATACGAAACACACCCTCGTTCACGTCCTCGTAGAACTGCAGTCTCTCCTCTTCGTAGTTCGACTCATCCTCCTCCTCTTCCTCCTCCTCGTTCTCTTCACCATCGTCTTCTTCCTCCTCTTCTTCGTCTTCATCGTCTTGCACGTCGTCCTCGTTGTCATCCGACGGATTACTGTCGGAGTCCGAGTCCGAGCTCATTAGATCCTCCTAAAAAGCGAGATATCATTGGATCAATTGATAAGATTGGATCAGGCTAAGTTGCGCTTAAGCAATGCATTTTCGTTAAATCAATTAATTTTTAAAGTGTAAAGAAGAAGAATAATACTATGGCAATAGTGCATAATTCTTCTCGCGTATGATATTAAATATTCCCATTTCGTCTAAGCCTAAGCGTGTCTAAGCGAACCTTTCATTTATTTTTCAAGGCTTCAATTCCATTAAGTTCCTAACGTTCATATGTAATTGAATGCATCGCTCATGGCATTACGATGCCATTGAAAAGGTAAAAAAGTTTGATAAAATGATATGAACGGTTTTTCCTCTTTAAAAGTACCAGGGCTTGGACGTCAATGTAATCGTTTTAAATGGAAAGAAACTTCACGATAACACTGAGAAATTATATTTAAATACAAGAAATGACGACTAATGGTTTTACCAAAATATGTGATATAATAAAACTATATGGTAGAGTGTGGCGGGAAATTTTTCAAATTGAAACACACAAAGTGTGAGAATTTTATTGGCGTTGCTATTGTTATTATTGTGAAGCTGTATAATGTAAAGGTGATAATTTACTCTTACTGTGGTGTCTCGGGCCGGATCGAAGTCGCCTTCGCCGTCGCGCATCGCGAGGCTCTCGTCTTCAATATCCATCGGCCGATGTGGACGAGAAGTTGGCTCTTCCGCCACGGCCGATCCATCTCTGGAAAACAGTACACTACTTGATTATAGACACCGTATAACAACAAACTGACAACAATTTTAGCGCTTCATGCAAATCAATATTTTCTTTAACTTCTTTACATTTATATCTTATATTTATGCGTAAGAATTTAGATGCTTAGGAGTAAATGATTTTCGGGGGCGGGGGGCTTGGATAACGAGTGGAAACAATTTAATTGTTTTATTATTATTCCGATCAATGTTTCGCCAATGGAGCATGAGCTTTTAATATTTATATAATAATAACAATAACAATAACAACAATAATAATAATAATAATAATAATAATAATAACAATAAATATAATAATAAAACGAGAAAAGCACAAGCAATGTTTCATTCGTCGATTGTAATATTTTGTGAAAATTTATTCGACAGAATTATAATTATTCCCAGAGCTGACAAAATGTTGGTTTACGTTGTGCTTTAAAGTTCACGTTTAAGTTATTGCATTAATTGACCGAAAATTGAAAGATAATTGGGCGATTAGGAAATTAGCAAATGCTCGAGCATACATGTCAGATTGCTGATAACTGTTGCTTAAAATAAAATATTTGATAATACAATATAATAATTATATAATTGTAATTACTTTATTTATAAATTTTGACGAATGTCATTAAATCAGAACTTCTTTGGATTCGGAAAACTAATTTCAAATAATTTTGATAATTATGGGTTTTCATCATTCATCGCATTTGTTAAAAGATAAATAAATATAAAAATATTATTCACAACACGTAAACTCGGGTAAAATTAAAAAAAAAAAAAAAAAAAAAAATCTTCGCCTGACAGATGCATGCAATTTTTTTACTGCAAACGATTTTGTCTCAATATACGATTACCGCATAGTTATGATAATTGTAATCGTTACGTAATAAATCTGACAAAACTTTATGCGCACTGTGCAGCAAGAGTGAGAAAGAAATCAGTTTATTAGCGACTTGGAAGAATAAAAAATAAAAATTTAACTCCAAGATAATACGCGGCATGTACGAATAATGCATGTAACAAGAGGAATGGTATGATGGACGGATCTCAGGAAATTTTGAGCGTTGTGAATCTTTACCTTTCCAGCAACTGGTCCATAATGTCTTCCAGGGCGGCCTCCTCGTTCTCCTCTTGCTGATGGCTCTCCGATGTGGGTTCAAGGCTCTCAGCGTTCACAGATATGTCGTGTTCGGTGTTCTCGGTGTCCTCGTTGGCCTCCTCGCCAACGGCGTTGGTCGCCTCGGAGGTGGTCGTACCCGTTTGCTCGCCGATGGGCTCCTCCTGGACGCTCCTGTTCTTCGGCTTAGGGAACTTATTATTCACGGTGCCAGGCATGGGTTGATTGATGATTCGCGAGAGGGTCTCGAGCGGCTTGAGGGCGGCGTTGATCGTGCCGGCCATGTTCGGGCTCGACAAGTCAAGGCTGTGCGGAATCTTGGCCAGGTCCGTAATGATGCCCTTCTTCAGCATTATTCTGACGATATAATTGACGTTGCTGTATTGGTGGTTCATCTTGAGGGAGGCGCGCAGCGGCGTGTGCGACGTCGGGGGGCAGCTGTCGATCATCGTTGAGATCAGACCGATGAGCAGTTGGAGCTGGGCGTGCTTCTCCGAGCTCTCCGTCAAGGCCAGAGTCCGCGATAAGGCGGCTTTGACCTCGGTCACCAAAGTGCTCTGAGCATCGGGAGAGTGATTGCAGGAGGCGATCGCCGCTATGAGCATGCGCGCCATGTTGCTGCACTGGCGGTCGCTCGAATTCTCTGGAACTATTGGCAGCAGTTTGTCGAGGAGGAACGCGAGGGCTGTCGTATCCTCCTGGATCATCTCGCTCTGACCTGCACGGTAAGTGTATTCGGTGATGAGGTTGGCAATCGCACTGTACGAACGCACCGACTCGGCGAGCATTTTCAGTATCGCGGACTTGGGTAGGAGGGGTTTCTTAGCCTCCTCGGGCTCGACCTTGCCGTTGTTACCCACGTCGGTGTACATTTTCAGGGGTATCATCTGCGACATGAGATCGTCGTCATCGATAGGATCGTTGGCGGTCGCGGCGCTACTGTTTCTCAGCAGCTCTCGTCGAGAGGACGAGGAGGAAGTCGTGCAAGTGGATGAAATTGCATTAGTGGTGGCTGTACCGCTGGTGTTATTCTTCTTTTCCGGGCTACTGGCGGGCGGTGTCGTGGACGAAGAGTCTTCCGGTAAAAGGGGGACTGGTTTGACGAGAGCATTAAGAAGCTCGTGGATGACATTCATCGAGACATCCTCGACCATTGGCAATGAGGCTGAAAAATTCGGCGGTAGGGCTTTCACGACCAATCGATTGTCGCCTTCATCGCGCTTGAGCACGCTAGTGTCCACCCTGAGTATGTTCTCGCAGACCCGCTTATAGACATCCGGATTACGGCATACAGCACTGCTTATCAGTAGCGTCATAAATAGAATTTCCTTGTAGACGGGTGGAATGTTGGTCTGAGTGCGCGAGCGCACGACTTTTTCCATAGCTAGGCCGAGGGTAAGGGGCTCCTCGAGAGTGTGCCTGACGAGGAGAGTGCTCAGAGTAATGCAGCCGATGAAGCTACTCGCCTGAGTCATGTCCAGGAGCAGTTTCACGCCGCCTTCGCGGGCGAACACTTCGGCGTTTCTGTAGTCGCGGGTCAGGCGAAGGCAGACCTTCATTAGAGCGTGAAGGGCATCGCGATCCACTGGTATTGCCATAAGCTTGACGCATGCGCGAACGATACTCGGTGTTATGCTTGGGTCGAGTCCTTGTATCACGGCATTTCTCTTATCCTCGCCACCGCCAGCGGTAGCATTACTTTCCTCGGTATCCATATTGCTGTCCGAGGCGGTTATCGCTGTTGTATTATTGCTGTTGTTTGGCGTCTCCTCGCTGGCACTGACTGCGCTCGATGTTTTGAAGCTCATGCTGATTGGCCTACGATTATCGCTGTCTTCGTTCATCTAGGCGAAATAATTGGCTTTATTTTATCCTGCCCATACTTTTCCATTTTAATTTGATTGGTTTTTTTTTTCAATATAACTTCCATTCGTTAATTCCATTTACGAACTACCGTTTTCATAAAATTATTTCGAGACTAAAGTATTATTCCGTAAAAGATTGAAACTTGGCAAAAATTCCTTTACCCGGCACATTTAGTGCTATTTCAATTATCGATAAAGGCTATGTATGAATATAATTTCTTAAACGAAATATACACCTTAATTTGATTATATATTTATTATAAAAGTTATATTTGTTAGACGTAAAATGAAAGAAAAACGAAGAAAAATTTTCAATTTTTACATTTCACTTCGTAATGAGCAACGGCGAGCTGGTCAGTTCAAAAATGAAAAAAAAAAAGAAGAAGAAAAAAAAGTAAACGAGTTTCTAGACTTCTGCTTTGTTACACTCACTGGATAAAATAATAAATGGTCGAATACTAACCTGAGTCATGCACGAGAATGTGATGAGATATTTCCGCCTGCTGCAGTTTATGCGTACAGTCGGTTCGCCGGCCCAGTACGCGTCGTTGATAATGCGATTGTTGACCGACGAGTAGGGCGTCCACTTACCGGTGCTGAGGTCGAACCATTTCCACGTGCGGGTGGTGACTTTATGCATGAGTTGCTTGCGCTGTGTCAGCACAGCGACTTTCTCGAGTCGGTCGATCAAGAGCAATAGGGGTGCGAGCCACTTGGGCGTTTGGGTTGGCTGGGTGGCTACAGGTGTTTCCTTGCCGTTGGTGTCCTTTGCGGGAGTGGTAACCGCTTTGTTCTTGCTACCGGTGAGGGGGCCCTCGCTTGCCACCAGGAGGCTCACGAGCATGTCGAGGATGCCGTATTGCTCAACGATCTGGGCGCACGGTACACGCATCTCCTGGAACGTACTCTCGAAAAAGAGCGTGTAGAGATAGATACGCCCGGCCACCTTATTCGCCTCGTCGCACAGTGCGAGGTATCTACCCGCCGCGGTATCTTGCATCTTTGCAACCATTATCAGGTAGTGCACGATATCACCGATTTCGTTTATTAGCTGCTTCAGCATGTTGTCACGCCACTCATTGCCGTTGCGTTTTGTTATAGTAACGAGGAGGTCGCAAATCCGGTAGACGGTGTCGGGCATTAAGTCCAATAGGTTGAGACATTGCTCGAGTGCATTGTGAGTGAAATCGTCGATAGTTTTACTGGTTTCGCGCACCGGTTCCTCGGCACTGGTGCCAGCTGCCTTTTGCGGCTCTGAATCGTCCAATGACATAGCGATGGCCTGCATCATCTGATCGTCGTCGCCCATTTCCAAATCCATTATAAGACCCTGACTATTTACGTCGCCCGATGATATGTCCTGAAAGAAAATTGTGCGTAAATTCATTGCTACTGCTGTCTTTATTGAACAAACACTGTCTCTTATCGATCATCGTACGATGACCATCGTCGATTGACAAAATAGTATGAAGGTAAAGACAATTCACGATGAGATTAATATGATATTAAGAACAAGTAGTATTAAGAGTTGGGTTTGATCGATTAGGTTCTTACCGATCGACGTAAGGTTGCGGGGTTGGTGAGAAGATAATCGGTGGCTTGCTCGACCGTAAGTGTGTGGAGCAGAGCCTCGATACAATGCGCTCTACTGAATCCCATGTCCATGAGTTGCCTCAAATGCTCTGGATTGACATCTGCTTCAGGCTCCTCGCGACGTTCTGTCGATGCACCGGATCTGCCCGCACTTCCATTTCCACTGCTAGTGGCGTTTGTGGCTTCGCTAGTCTCTTCTTTCTCGGTGCGTTCTTTGATAATTTTCTCCCCTTGTAAAATGTGTCTTAAGATTGAAAGTATCGATTCGGTCATACGAGGTCCGTAATTCTTTAAAGGTTTCTTGCCCCACATCAGCATTACAGCCTCGAAGGCTTTCTGTAAATTTTTGTCATATTATTGTCGTTGTTATTGTTGTTGCTGCTGCTATTATTGTTATTATCGTCGAGCGCTTATTTTACAATATTAAACAGAGTAATAATATATATATATATATATATATCGTTATTCGTATACCAGTGAAGATTTTGACGGTTAATAATGTTCTAAATTTGTAAACGCATCATTTAAAGACACTTGAAATTACCTTATGAATATCGATGAGATATTTGATAGGATCAAATGGTTCGTAAGCTTTGTAAAGACCCGTGCACTTGGAAGAAACAACATGAGGCGAGTCTAATATGGCTTTGGGATTCACCATTTTCTCTAATAACACTAGCCAAACGTCCAAGAACTCGCCAGTTCCATCTGGAAGATTCGGATGTTCTAAACCTTCCGAGAGGTCAAACTGACCTCCTGCGGAAAGAGCCCATCGAAACGTTCTGCAATAAGACATTATTGTCATCAATTTCTTTTTAGATTTTTTATTTTTAATCTTAAATCAAGAATTGCGAAACGCGGGTAGCAAATGACTCACGCAAAAAATGTATTCTGTCCTCCAAGTTTCACGAACTTCTGCAGCATTAGATGATAAGGATTCCTCTTCTCGTCGAAAAGCATAGGCGAGGTAAATCCAACGGAGCAGATGAGGAAAGTAAGTTTGAATTTGGGTATGGGCGAGGGTGGCAGCTTGTCATACGACAGACCGCGCATAAGCAGGCAATTAAGGGCCGTGGCAACGCTCCGGGCGGCTTGCGACGGTAACGTGGGGATAAGCGGTAATTGCTGGCTACGTCTCTGTCTCGTTGGCGAGCCCATGCATAGTTTGACGAGGAGGCCGAAGAGCTCGGCGAGGGCTCGACCCAGCCGGGACGATGCGCCCAGCAGGGGCTTGATGTACTTGAGCTGGTGGGTGCTCGGGGACGCGCGACCAGTACCACTGTTCGTTGCTGCAGTGCTCGTGCTCGGCTTGTTTTCATCGACCTCCATGGACACGGGTGGGGGATCCGTGCTCAGGGCCTCCATGGCGGTGGTCATGCCATTGCTGCCCATATCCGCGGACGCTGCCGCTGTCGACCACGACGAATTCTCACCCTCGGTCTGCAAAGTTTATATCGTTCATCACCTCATTACGTAATTGTTAATCGAAGATTATTGGCCACGCATTCTAGCGGCACCTCTCTCTATTAATCATCAATATTGTATTGACGATGTGCTCGTCGAACCTTTATCGTCCAACGTCCAAGTTCTTTTTATTTATGCACGAATTCATATTGCTTTTGTAAAATTATAATTATTCAATATGAGTGTAATTTTAGATCGTAAAGGCACATGAATTTCGATACAATCCATTATAAAAATGATCGTAGTTGAATTAAATTAATTAAAAAAGCCTTAATAAGTATAAAATTTACCCTCAATTCGGGTGGCATGAGTTTATCCATGTCCTCTTTGCCAAAGTCACATCCAGCAGGGATACTGTCGTCGCTACAGAGAGCAAGGAGAAGAGTACTTTCCCAGACGAGGGACATGTACAGTTCGGAGAGACCCTTGATAACGGTGAGCCCGAGTTCCGAACCCCAGTGATTCATAGAGAGATTGCGTATCTCGGATTGGCCAGTGCGGCACACGTGAACAAACATGACGACGTAGCCGTGAGCAGCGTTCATCGCGTGCAGCAGTGGCGTCGCCTTATCGCTCGTGAACGCGGTCTCGAGGTTGGGAGCGGAGGCGAGCTCGTGCAGCAGCACCGAGCCGATCGGTGACTCCATGTGGCTGTGCAGCGGCTTCAGGAGATTTAGTACCTCGTTGAGTTGGGTGAGTCCAGTCTTCAGGACGAGTGGCTCGTGCGCGAGATTCTGTAACAGGAATTTGGTTAGCACGAGCAACTACCGCGACGAATGTAGTAGTTAATTGTTTCATCTAAAAGCAAGTTTAGTCGAATTAACGTTTCAATAAATTCAATAAACGTAATGGGGAGTGCTAAGCAATGTGTGTCATTTTACTCCCAAATATTTTCCTCATCGACTCGAATGTAAAATCAACATTCAATTAACAATATCCGATTGTTCGGACTATTAAAACCAAATATAAAATTACAACAATCAAAAAATGTAATATAGTTGCAAAACTTACGAGTATGCTTTTGCAGACCGAAGCGACGGCCTGCGCGGCTTGAGCCACTGGATAATCCACAGGCAAATTCGGAAGTCCTAGTATGGAGAGTAGCGGCACCAGTCCTTTCTGTGCCACGAACTCGCGGCAATGATCGTCGGTAGAGTTATTGCTTAGAATCGCGTCGAGAAACTTCATGACGTTATGGATGTAATCGACCAGGGCGATGGGTGTTTTTTCTCTCGGTTGTGGTGGTGGTCCGGGCTGTACGGGCGAGGGCGAGGGTTGTTCCTCTCGCTGGGGATGCGAACTTGTGCTCGCCTCCTCTTCGTCCTCCTCTTCCTCGTCGTCGCTGCTGCTGCCACCTCCACCGCCGCCACTGCCCCCGGTATCTCCCACGCCAACGCCAACCGACTGTCCGCTTGACTGGCGGCTCGTGGAGTTTGTGTGCGAAGGCGAATTCTCGGTCTTGTTGGCCGCACGCCAGCAGACGTACCGCGAGTCGCAACCGAGAACGCAGAGCTCCTGGAGTAGCTTCACAATCGCTGCCATGGCGTCGGCCTTAAGGCTCGGTTGGTGGCGCATCAGTTCGTCCATCGCGTTACCGAGATTAGAGGCGGTATCGCCGAGGGGATCGGCGCTACGGCGACGACGCATCGCCGACAAGTATGTTGGCGACAGGAGGACTTTGAAGATGCGTTCGAAAGGACGACGTTTGGTAAACGAAGCGAGGCCGCGCTGATTCAGACAGAGTGCACTGAACACATTTGGCAATGAGCCGAGAACTTCTCTCGTTGCTGGCACCTATGAGACGAGAGACAAGAGAAATTAATCGATATTACATCATAATTGATTGCTATTAACGCATTACAATATTTAAACTAATTATATCACAAGAATTTTAAGTCGAAAGCTAATTGTTGATAATGTTTTTTTTTGGTTATTATTTCTGTATTTTATGGCGATTTAATAGCGACTCGAAATCAGTCATATTCATTTTTCTATTGAGACCTATTCATTCGCTTAAATACTCGGTGGTTGTATTTTTATTGGTTAAAGTAAAAGCTAATAATCGTTACAACCAATGTAAATTAAAAGACGGAACGCTTTTATTTTCTTGCCATAATTAACATTACACTTCAATCGGAAATTAGTCAATAAAATTCCTTTATGATAATATCGGAGAAGCAAAACGTGATACTTACATCTTTATTCAATAATGCATGCAACACGACACCGGTTAGGCCATTATCTTGTAAGGTTGAGAGTAAGGATGGCTCTTGAAATACATAAACTGTAACGACGTCGGTAGCAAGCAAAAATAATGATGGGCCATAATATTCCGAATTGCTAATGATGTGCTTTAGGGAAGACGGTAGTGTTCCTTCCATTATGTGCCGTATGCTGTCTGAAAAAGTGGGATCTTGAATAACCTTCTTAAGGAAATTAAACATAGATTTCAGTAGCGCAGCTCGCTGTGGTAAGCACGTCTTTCCGTTTTTTACTGCGGAGTATGTCTGTTGTTGAACTGGTTTATTGCTGCTTTCGGCCTTCGAGCTCATATTCTCATCCTCGGAGAATTCCATGGGATTCAATGCTTCCTCGCGATCGTCAAACGTCTCGTTAGCGCGACGGGACGAACTCGAGCTTGAACCTGCGGATTCTTCCGTGACGGGCTGAGGCGTCTCCAGCGTATCGCTGTCTGGCTCAATTTCGAAAGGCTGCTCTTTCCGACACACGTTCACCTCCATGTCGAGTCTTTTGATAAAACTAGCCAAACCGTTGTGAGCTTGGAATCCTTGCATATCTATATTCGTTATTAAGTCTATAACTCTCACTGCTCTGGTAACAAACTGAAATGAAGGATAATCACGTCAATATCAGCGTAAACGATTTTTCTCAAAATCAACTCTTTCACATATACGAAATTTCACAAAAAATCTAAAATTAAATTGATAAAGCGGATGAAAGCGGAAGCGCCGGTGTGAGTACCAAGTGTAAAATTAAGTATAAAAGAGTTTATTTATGTCAATAAATAAATTATACATACGGTGATGTGCTCTAATTCTCTACCAGGCCAATTAATAACTTTTAGAAGACTTTCCATCATTCCGCAACTAACGAGCGCCTCTCCGCCGGCTTCGTAGCTACCGAGGTGATAAAGAAAACTGAAAAGTGCTGTTGCGAGTGGCAGAGGGAAAGGTTGCCCATCTGGCTGTGGCGATGTCAATGTTGTTATGCACGTTCGCACGAGCACCGGGAGAAATCCGTGATACGAGCTCGCGCCCGTCACATCGATTATCATATTTAATCGGGAACCAGATTTCCTGTTGGGGATGGAATAACGAATGATTACAAGAGTTGTACCAATTGCGGTTGGCCTCAGCTGACTATTATTATTGTAATAATTGAAATGAATGAACTACTCACTTGGGATGATGTGGGTTCCTGTCTAGATGAATTATACTCGTTAAAGTTCGCAGAGCTGCCGCTCGAATTTCAACCAAGTGGGTGTGTGGAAGTTCAAGTAGTTCTACTAGCTCTTCGAGAAGTCCAGCATGAAGTAGACTGTGCGCGTTCTCTTGAAGCGCATTGTTATACACAAGAATAGAAAGTGCTTGCAGACGAGCTTGAACACACTGTAAGCGACGTCTATAATCGGAAAAGCTGTGTGCTAACCTAATATGCGTTAGAAGAGCCATCTGAAATCGAAAGGTTAAAGTTCGCCTCGTGTTTAATGAAATAATAAATGCAAAATACTTTTTTTTTTTTAAAGACTTTCACTTTGTAAATGTGAATATTTAAAATGATAATATCTAATATATCTAAGTTATTAATTTGGCAGATTTATTTGTCTACAAACAAGTTGTTGACCTTAGTAATTTAATATTAATTGTATGTCTGTTTTGTATAAATTATTAAGAAATCTATACCTGGCGTTCCTGAGGTACATTATACATTTTCAGTAAGTCGTTCATAATTTGTGCAGGAGTTTTTCCAAGTTTATCTACATTTTCAATGTGTATATATGTTACAAGATTCGTCTGAACAGTCTTTTTTACACTACTACTGCAAGGTGAATTTTCAGCGTAAAATTCGAAATGTAATGTTGTCGCACTAGCTGGAAAAGGCTGTAAAGAAGAGAAGAATATAGTGAGAAAATATATTGTAAAGTTATTCAATGTAATTTGTAAATGTCCCTTATTATTTATTTAAATAATGTTTCATTCATTGATTAGCAATATGATAAAAAGCAGATAATGTAACAACAAGTCGATAGAATCAAAAGTTATGGTGGCCAAAAATATTTAAATATTTTTTTGGAAACCAAAGTAGTGAACGATGTAAGTTGATAAAGTTTTTAGAAAATGTATATATTTGGTTTTAGATTATATGAAAAGTCATTTACCTTTTCCGGATGTTCCTTACAACAATCAGCCAGACCGAAACCATTTTCCTTACCACCCCAACTCTGTGTAAAATACAAAATAGATTAGTATCTATAAAATTAAAATAGTTTTAGATTGTGAATAAAACTTTAATGCTTACCTCTGCTAAATGATTTAATCGGCTAAGTAAAGCTTGTCTTTTGTCACTATTTAATCGCGTAATGAAGTTACTTCTTTTACTGAACATATACAGAAGATTCAAAACACCAAGAACAACGTGCATGTCGCAACTAGACAGCAAGGTAACAAGGTGTTCCATACTATTATACAAGTGTCGTGAGAAAGAATGTTCTATAAGTAGAGTAGTAAAATGAAGAACCCAAAGTAATAATTCTTTTGCCTAAGGAAAATATAATAATATTAAATAAATTGTTTATACTAGTGTTATTACTCCTCCCATCAATATTTGCCAAACGCTTATCAAGTAAGTATATGGAAGTAGGCCTATATATTCTTATCGGCAATTCCCAATAAGTTCTCAATAAGCCATAAGTTTTATCTACGTATTGCTAATATTACAATAGACTTTTTTTAATAGAATTTATAGAAATTGGCAATATATTGCTCGAACAAACAAATGTAAGAAGCCAAAAATTTTGTAACGATGATTTTAATTTTACCGTAGCTTGGCATATGTTGGTGCATCGTAATCGTTAAGTGTTAAGATAAACAGTGAACGTACCTCTCTGTTTTGTGGAAGATCGCAGGCCAATTCCCAGGAATTATCCGGACTCTTGGCCGCTGCCTCCTCCAAAATACTGTCATTGAGATCCAAAACATCGATCCAATGAAACAATTCACATTTGCCAAAAGTCCAGGCGTCTATCTGTTTCAGCTCCTCCAATAATTCGGCGTGCGAACAGGAGCGCAGCTTGCTTATCAGAGCTTGGCACTCCGTCGGCTAAAATAAGAGATTTTTGATCGATGAAGATTTTTGGCTCCGACATTCTACTAAGCAATTATAATATCAAGCTACTGCTTGTCGTACTAACCACTTCCGAAGTGTACTTTTTCAGTCTGCTCCTGTCGATCTTCATTGTGGCGATGTATTTATCGAAAAATTAAAATCTGCAATCATAAAAGTCTCTTGTGATTAAAAGGAATAAAAATAATTAACAATCATGCAATTACGTTTTCACAAGTAGTACGAAAGAGGCCAGCTTGCTTTAAAAAGTCGTATGATGAAATATATTGATAAATTATGAAAACATTATGAATAATCATAACTCAGCGACGAGCAGTACTGCGTGAAGAAACGATGATAAATTTGACGACGATAAAACTTGTCTAAGAAATTGTAACTCTTTTTCATTTCTTTATCATTGGAACAAAGACTTGGCGAGCACATCCAGTGGCAGTACCGAAAAATGCTCGAGTATTATTTATAATGTGGTTCAATACACTTTTGTCAGGCACGTGAGATTCCGAACGAGGAAAGAAAAGCGGCCGACTCAGCGCGCCGAAACGTGCGGCCAATTTCTGAAAACGCTTCTTTTTCTTTTTATTGCAAACTGCAGAGTCACTCCTAACCTCGTCGTCCCAGGTCTCGCATTAAGCACGAACCGGGAAATATCTGCGCAACGTTGAAATAAAGAACAAACGACGATCGACAAAGAAGGTCTAATAATGACGGAGTTCGGCCAGCAAGTCCATTACCAACTCAAGGGTCCGTGTCAATGTCTTCGACTATACGTAAAAACTACTTTCGGGCGATTTTGTAGAGCCAGCATGTCGGACGTCGTCGCTGCGGTTGTGTAAGTTTGCGCGAAAGCCCGATATTGAAATAAATTTTCATCACGAAGTAAACGGAGAAAAGTTAACCTAACCTTTTTTGTTTCATTATGTTACATACGAGTGGTGGTAACTACGGTTTACGTGTAAATACGTGCGCATATAGAACCATATAGATAACGGGAAAACAGCGCGGAAGAATAGCATTGAAAAAGGTATTAAATAAGGACGTTGTTATTGCTCGAACGCTGCGCAAAACGGTTATGCTAAGTTTATGCACATCTTTCATTCGCCTAAGGCTAATTACGTACCAATTAGATGTCGGGTTAATGTCTTTCTTCTCTCTTACATTGGATTACTCCAATTTCAAATTTAAAATATATCGATTCGGCTGCAGGATTCGTGCCTACTGGTGCGCGCTTGAAAAAAAAAAAGGTCAATAATTTTCAAAGACTGAAAAGAAACAAACAAACAAAAAAAAAAAAAAAAAGTTTTTTTAAAACACATTACCGAGAATGAAAAATAAGCGCCAACGTACCTCACGTTTTTCAATTAAAAACTTTGTTACAGTAATAAATATAATTCTTATAACATGTAAATAATTATAATTCTGTTCCCCTTTCCCTTCCCAAAGTTGGCAAAAGGAGGAACGAAATAAAATAGAGAGAGAGAGAGAGAGAGAGAGAGAGAGATTGAAAAAAAGAAATAAAGAAAAAAAAAAGAAACGATGAAGAAAAAATTACGTAGTGTTTCGAATTTTCGCGTTTGAAAATATTTTGTCAAGAATTAGTCAGCCTTTGCCACCTAACGAGATTAAACAACACGATAAAAGATAAAAGACACATTTATAAGAATTCGCGTATGTACGTGAATAATATAATACTGACTGTATAATAAAAGTGACTTCAATCGTTGATTAATTTTAAATCGATTAAGTTGCAGCCACATCTTAAATACTTGGTGAATACGAAATTGCCAACTAGATCGCGAGTACTGACTTTCCTTTATTTTTATCGTAGTTCCCCGTTCGATAATCTCGGATTTACAGCCGAGGATAATCCGAGCAGCACAATCGGTTACTACTTTTCGGCACATTCTCGCCAATGCCCGAAATTTGTTTGCTACGAGATTCTCCATATATCTCACGCACACGCACGTACACCTTGCGAGCGATCACTCGTCCCTCTGCCCGCCCGCCAGCCCCTCTCACTCGCATACACATGCACACACGCACGCGCACGCACGCACACACTCTCGCTCTCTCTCTCTCTCTCTCTCTTTCTCTCTCTCTCTCGTGAGCGCTCTTTACCTCGTTCGCTCGCTCCCTCTCTCCCTCCCCCTCCCCCTCCCGTCCTCCCTTCACGCCCTCCCTCGCGTACCCCTGACTCGCTGTCTCCATTTGATATCTCGACTTTCTCCGCCACCTGCATGCGTATTGTGCTGCGATGGAGAAAGAAAAAAAAAAAAAAAAAAGAAAAAAAAAAAGAAAAAAAAAAACACAAGAGAGTTTCCACAACCTAACCTATGTGCGTACAATAATGGCTCGAGGATCCTCGGGAGTCAAGAGGGACACGAATAATGTACGCATTAGGCCGGGCATCATAATATCCGGAACACTGGCGGCAGGCACCATCCACAAGGCAAAAATAAAATTTCGTATACGAGAATCGATGAGGAGGTTCTCTTGGCTCGCAAGCAACTCCTCCTGGAGCACGGCCGTCTAACAAGGTGCGCAGCTCGCAGCGGAGCGAGACGAAGACGAGGCGCGACTGAAGGAGAAAGAAAAATGCGTACTCACTGTGTAGCGACCTTGTCTACTTCTACGGTCGTCGTCCACGCTGAAGGAGCTCCTTCGTCCTCGCCGTAGCTGGCGACGCTCTCGTGGTGTTGCTCCTGCTGCGGCTGCTGTTGTTGCTCAGGTAAATCGGACGCGATACGCGTCAGCAGGGGCATCGCGCGGCTCTATCCGTCGCTGCGCCGCACGACGGTCTGTCGATGATCGTGGTGTTGTGGACTCTCGGTTCGCTCTCTCTCTCTCTCTCTCTCTCTCTCTCTCTCACTCTATCACACTCTATCTCACTCTATCTCTCGTCCTCTCTCACACGTACTTCTATATCTATTTCACTCGCGCGTCCAACGGGGATAACAGTATATACTTTGGACTTCTTTCTCTCTCTCTCTCTCTCTCTCTCTCTCTCTCTCTCTGTCCTTCTCGCTCCGTGTCCTCCTTTAACCCTCCCGAGAAGACGTAGCTGCGGAGGGATCGGTGGAAGCGAGCGAGCGCCGGCTTCGAACGCGCCCTCGCCGCGGGGGAAGAGTCGCCGTCTCCTCGGCCGTTAGCACCGGGACCTAGAGCTAGGGGCTAGAGGGTTCCCCCCGTTAAAATCCTGCCTGTCGTTCTCGACCTCGCTCTCGAATCGCCGATGCGTCTGCGCGCGTGTACGCTGCCGAGCCGCCACCACCACCTCCGCGGCCGCCGCCGCCGCCGCCACCGCCGCCGCCGCTGCTACCGCCGCCACTACCGCTATTGCTGCTCTTGCAATTACATATGCACGTATACACTCGAGGTGGTAACGAAGGCGAAGAGGAAGACGAGAAAGAGGATAACGACGACGAGGACGACGTCGTCGATGATCGAAGACGATAGCAACGATAATCTGGGTACTCCACGGGATGAGAGAGAGAGAGAGGAGGACGAGTACCTGGAGTAAGAGGCTCCACGTCACGGGCTCGCTTTTTGATCTCACTAGGCTTGGATGCGCGCGCGTGAACGCGTGTCGTCCCTCAGCACTTGGCAGCGCCGATGGTGATCGCCAGCAGCGCACCGTTGCTCACCGCCATTTTACGTAGTAGCACGGCGATTCTCGAAACGCGCGCGCGCGCACCCACATACGTACGCAAAGCCGACGACTAAACCACTACCGTCTCAATACTTGTACTGCTACTGCTAGTGCTACTGCTACTTTTACTGCTACTATTACAGCTACTACTACGAAGACAATGACAATGACAGTGAAGACGAGATGGAAGATGAGAACGAAGACGAGGACGAGGACGATGACGACGACAACGACGACGAGAACGACGAACACGAAGACGAGAACGGCATCGGGTAATGGAGGCTCACCAATGCTGTACACTCCGAACCTCTGTGTACGCAAGCATATAGATACAGCGGAGACAGGATAGGAAGCGCGCTCGGATTTACGTTTAAGCTGGCTATCCTTTACCGTCGTCTACCTAACATCTTGACCGCAAGGTTTTTGTATGCGCGCGTTGCTAGTGCGACGAGAGAGTTCAAGCAGATCAGAGCTGAGCAATGAGAGCGCGCGCGCGCGAGAGGGAGAGAGAGAGAGAGAGAGAGAGAGAGAGAGTTAGAACGAGAGCGGGAGATGAGAAAAACGCGCGATCGTTCCCTTTCGCTCGCTCTTAGAAGGGAGGCGAGAGTCGCCGAGAGGAAAAGCTTCTCGAAGGCTCCGTGAGCGAGATTTCGCAGAGACCTCCGTGCGCGTGTGCGCGCGCCTATATACGTACATTATTTGTTCACGTTCGCCCTCGCTTTAGCGACGAAACATTTGTATGGATGCGATTTTTCTTACACGTCTTTCGTCACGCCATTCCTTCGTGCGCTACGTGAAACTCCGACTCGCGACGCGTTATATTATTAGGCTTTCAGTGTATGCTGAGGTAGAGCAGACAAAGACAAAGCGAGACGCGAACGGTGAGATGGATTTTCGATCGGTAACCGCGAAGTCTCCCTCCGTCACCTCCTCCTCCCGCTCCCCTCTCCATCCCCCTCCCCATCCCCCCTCATCCCGTCTAAACAACATTTTGCGAGATCGCGGATGCGGAGGAGTCGGTAGCTAACTTACTCGTACTTTCGTCCCTTGTCTTTGAAAATGCGAGGGTGCAGGCGGCCAAGATTCGCTCGTACGTCGAGGAAAGCTGCGGTAGTATAGGAGGAGAACGTAGTGCGATACGTGACGATCGTTCGGATTTATATTATAGGAAAGGGGATTACGGTGTGGATGATACCGGCCCTTGTACTAATCGAGTACAAAAGAAAAAAATTCAAGCGCTTTAAATATTTAATTATGCTTGCTACAACAATATGAGCCTAAATGTAGGTAGTTGGTTAGTTCAGTTGGCTTGTTGGCTTAGAGCGACGGTTTTTCAGTTCATTTAAGCAAAAGGCAAAAATTTGAGAAGAACCGAGAACTAACGGCGAGATCTCTATGGTATTACCGACTCGGATGTAAACGCAGCTCTCGATGCGTCAAGTTGGTATTAAATTTGCCATCGTATTTGAGGTTAACTTCACATGTGCAACAAAGAGAGATGTACGGCGGAGAATGGCAAAATGACTCGTACATTTATTCTTCCTCTTCCTTTTCTTTTCCCCCTTTAACATTGTTTTTTTTTTTTTTGTTTTTGTTTTTTTTTTTGTTTTTTTTTATAGTTTGTTCGCGAGGAAATAAATGGCTAAATAAGTGTATTGTTTGAATGCTTATATTGCTGATAATTTTCGTAAAGGTAGAAGACGATGAGCACCTTCGCCACTGATAGATTGTAATTGAAGTTGCTCTAGTCGTTATAATGATCGATTAATCATGAGATAACATACAGACGATTATTTATATGATGAAGCATTTAGTTAATATAGGCTTGTCATAACGAGTACGTGTGCTTCTTGGCTCGTAGCGTTAGATTACAAGACGACGACTATCTCCACTCCAAATACCGTCTTTGTGGAAATTGGAGCGAAGGCTACACGCCGGCAAAACATATAAGCAGAGTCGTATTGTAACTAACAATGCCTGTTGATTCACTTAATAAAAGATATTCCAAAAATGGATCACGCTACCGCCAGATGGCGAAACTTAGTATCGTATTCATGCGACTAAAATTAGATTTCCAATTTAAGCAGAATTTGAATTTTAATTGTCGAGTGACAATTCCCAATGTCTCAATTCGATGAGTATATATACTGATGCACAACACGATGTGACACTTTAAAATACTATATTTGCAGTTGTATCGCGGCAATACTACGTATCATAATCGTAAAGTTCATATGGAATTTTATTGTGAATCAAAAGAATAAAAAATCGATGTTATTCGAGACGTTATTCGATATGTATTAAAGGCCTGGTTCTCAAGATCTGTTTTTTTTTTTTTTGATTTTATTTTTTTTTTTGATTTAGCGCTTACTCTAATCTATTTTCGCAGATGGAAGCAAACGATCCGCGACGAAAAGGTCGTTTTCTTAATTTTGTAGACAACAAAAAAAGAAAAAA
>NW_011948422.1:2176135-2190246 GCF_000503995.2 Ceratosolen solmsi marchali
GGCCACGTGGGGGGGGGGGGGGGGGGGGGGGAGAGAAAGATCAATATCGAACGAAAGTATTTGGTTTATTATTAACAATTTTTGTCAATTCATTTTGATATTGTTTATATATATATATATATATATATATATATATCATTATATAGCGGCTACTTGAGTTTGGGTCGAATGATATTTTTGTTAAGTTTCGCGATAGTTGCCACGTGCATTTACATATATACGAATATGTATGTATGTATATTGACAAAAGGCATACGGTTATCGACTCATTGAACGCTCGCACGAACATATTTGAGCATATTTTTTTTTAACTTGAGGGTTTATTATATTAATTAGATAATAGTTAGATATTAAGAAGCGATCGTCTCGTATTGCGAGGGTAAGGGTAACATTATAATATATTTCTTAATTAAAATTATTAAACTTGGCCTTTTATTTATTGCTGCACTGCGAATATTCAAATCTATGATCTAAATACGTAACAATGAGTCAAGAGGGAATCTAGTATTTATACATGTGTGAGGCTCAGTTAGTAATAGTTAATATTGAGGTAATGGCAATTTTGCCAATGCTAGTTGTACTCTACTATACATTTTTTGGATATGAATTAGTTACTTCTGATTGTTTTCTAAGCATAGCTCAAGTAAGCATTTAATTGTCGGATATGCAATATTACTTGTCGGTCGTATAATGTAATTATATCTTGAATATGTATTGTTGACGAAATTGAATTGAATTTTTTTTTTTTATTAGATTCATAAATTAATAATTACAATTATTCAGCAGTCGATATGAAAATTCATTGTTTGCAAAAAAGTTATTTGTATTTTCGTTATAAATTTTTAAGTGCTTTATATTAATTATTATATTCTCTTATCTAAATCAGAAGAATACAGAATTGCTTAACTACCATTGTTTTTCCCAAGTAAAGAACATTTTTCATACAAGTGTTTTTATACGAGGTCCAAAAAAGTTAGATAACACTAAAAATAATTAGACAAAACGGGACCATCGACTTTTACAAAAATTCTGAAACAAAATGTATTCCTATTTTTTAATAATTATATATAAAATTTTGTAATTAATTACTATTAATTCGATAATTTTTATAATCTAATTTTAACAGTTATGTATTATTAATTTAGCAGATATTATATCGGATAAATAGAATATTTATTAGATAGGATAGCACTTGTTATTTCTCATCTTCAGTAATTGTTTTCATTTAATAAAGACTATAATATATAAAGCTATAGACATTATTTAAATTATTTTCTGTGCAGGATATTAAATAGATTTGAAAAGTGGATCGATTCACGCAAAAATTACGTTTCTTTCAATCGATGGCATTGACAAAGATCAAAATACACGTATGTGTAAATATTAATTACCTCGAAAAAAAAAAAATATATATATATATATATATATTACAGACGGAATTGTTAATCGAGCCTAGCGATTTATTTCGTTTTAAAGAAAATATGGACAAAAAAGCGTACGGTATAATTTTTAAATAATATGAATTCTCTATTATTTATTGTCTTGTAAATTTTAATTTCTAGGATCTGTCAAAAGATATAATACATCCTTTCATGTGGAATAGAATTTATTATTACAATTGGATATTACATTTGAATAGAGTGTAGGGATTATAAATAATTGTTGAAATTTTTCGCGAATGTAGTTATCGATAGCGAAATCAATGTGCGTAATTAATTATTCATTTGTGGCCGAATAAAACGCGGTGGGATAATCAACAGGTTATTATGTAAACTAAACTGCGTTGTACGTGAAATTATTAAAAAAAAAAAAAAAAAAAAAAAAAAAAAAAAAAAAAAAAAAAAAAAAGTCTTGCAAAGTGATTACGAAGAAAGAATGAAAGCAAGAAAATATGAAAATATTGTTAATGGTTATTGATAGACGTTTAAATTGAAATTTATATTAAATATAGAGATATTAAAGACATTAAAGGTCACCACAAGTAATTGCACACTTAGAGTGTATGTTGCATTAGGGCAAAGTGATATTATCCCTAATGCAAAAATATTGCAAATTATTTGTTAACGAGTTTAATATCCAAGGGATGTCGACTTATGCAAATCGAAGATTTCTCCTTAATTAATGAAATACATGGTAATCGCGAGACGCGCCTTTACAATAGATAAATAAAGGGGTTTTCGAATAACTGAAAATTGATTCGGCGGTGGGACATACGATCTGGATTATGAAACGGCGCAAAAACTTTGTTGATAAGCGAGCGAGACGAGCAAGAAAGTAGCGAGGAAGAAACACCAAATAATAATTTCATTATAGATTGAACGACGGGATAGATGAAAAAAGTATAGAAGTGAAAGCAATGTTGATTTGCGTCACTCGTTTCCTCTCGCTTTTCCGCTTTTTTTTTTTTCTTTTTCTTTTTCCGAACAATTGTTTAGAATCAAGATTTCAAAGTGCATCAATATTACTAATCAACGATAATTCATATTGACGAATATTATCAAATTATGCGAAAATCAGGGATTTTTACCTTATTTCATTATTGACAAGAAATTTAAAATCCCAGAGAAAAACTCTCTCTGCTATTGCATCCAATTTTGAAGGTCAAACAAAGGGGAAGCGACCAAGGATGACGAGAAGAACAAGGACATAAGCTTAACATCAATTTCAACAACGTGACCCGAGCTACGATAATTGATGAAGCGGTGGCGAATTTCCTTTTGTCAGACATCTCAATGCACTGTGGAGAAGGAAAGTTGAAGAGAGCAGTAGCTAGCGACATTAGTTTGATAGATTAGCGAGACATTATCGGAATTTTAACGACAATCCCTTCGATCGTCCGTCAATCACGAACGGATCGATGAAGGAGTCGGAGAGTCGTCAACGAGCAGCCAATTCCGCTAACAAACACCGCCGAATTGTTCAACAGCGAATTCTGTCCAATGAACTAGCAACAATTTAAAAATTTTTATGCGATAAATTGAGTCAATTTTTAACACTACGAGACAAATTCACGCCTCATAAATATTAAATATCTCATAACTATCGAACTAGAGTTCACCCGATTTATACCTTTGTTTTGATTTGTGCATTTGCTATTATGCAAATTCGGAAGCTCAGCAATCGCTAAAGTATAAAGCGATTATTAAAGCGTTAAAAAAGAGTTGCGAGAATGAGCGAAAATGTTTTTTAGATAACGCTCGCGAAGCCAATATTGATATATGCACACTCTCAAATTGCAATATGGAAATAAGAAAATTATTATCGAAGAAATATTATCAGATTATAGATCGTCGCCTTCAATGGATAACGGGTGGATGGGGAGGGGGAGTGGGAGGGGGGAGGGGGGGGGCTTTGCTTATTTTGCAAGAAAATTGAAAAACGAATTACAGCAGTGAATAGAGCATTTGTCTTGATTCCACCTTTGGCATGATTTGCTATTGGTACAAGTAATTAAGAAGATTAGAGAACGGTTGTCTGTCTCTATAGGAAGGGCCGTTCGACCTGTCTCCAAGTGTACTTCATTACTATCATTGCTGGTATGAAGCTTCGAAAGTACCATAATGAATTGTTTTTTAAAATTTTACGTCTCTTTTGGCTTTTATGCGCTCTTTAAATGGGAGACAATTAATTGCACTCGGTATTAATAGATTGGACTTTGTTCGATTATGTAATTTTGTAAACACGTTTAGCATAAAATTGCCTAGATGTTGGTTGTAATCAACGATTTTCAGAAAGGATTGAAACAAGTTTTTTTTTTTTTTTTTAAAGGTCACCTATATTTAGTGACGCGAAAAAGAAAAGCAAAATTAATGACGTTTTGTTATTGGGAAGAAATAACGTTAAGGTGGTGCGAGCCACGAATTGCATTTAAACGTGCACGAGAATCTTGTATAACCTCGTCAGATTAATAAAGTTTATTAATAATGTTTATTGATAAGCAAAAAGTCATTTAATTCAGGGAAAATTGCTTCGATTATATTCCGATGATTTGAATTGGCTAAAAATACTACCACCACTCCACTTTAAAATACTTATGTAAGAAATATTTTCAAATCATCCTGTAATCGAGGATTTATCATAATTCAAAAGATCGTGAGCCTTTTTTTTTACCCCCCCCCCCCCCACCCCCCATCAATAAATAAAATAAATTATTTTTCCTGATTAACTGGTAGAATGAATTAATCGATATTGCCGAGTACGAAAATTGAGATTTATATAAATATATATATAAAATATATAATAGGACAAACACGCATAAGTTGGTTCAATGTGCGTTACATCACATACTCCTAAAGATCAAATTTATATTATTTCTACTAATGTTTAATTGTATTTATTATTGTATTTATTAATGTTATTTTATTTTTATTGTCTTAAATATTTATTAAATATATATAGTTTGTAAGTTAGTATCGAGCCGTTTGGTTATAAAATATAATTTTTGTTTTCTACAATTGCGTTTGGCATATACGAGTAATAATTGCCAGAGTACAATATCGTTTTCAATATCGTGAAAAATGCTTGAATACTTATTATATAAATGTTGGATATAAGTTTTGCATGGAAAATGAAATAAATAATAGGGATATAAAGACGAGAAATCATTAGTGTTGTTTAATGCTTTTTATCGGTCGACGAAGATAGGAATAATAAAAATAACTTATATATATATATATATATATATATATATATATATATATATATATATATCAAAAAATAGAGATTTTGATTGAATTTTCGAATGAAAAATCATCTCTACAAATAAAAAATTATATACTTGTACGTAATTGTTTCTGGAATAGTTAGTTTTTGTTGCAATTTTACAAATTTTATGAACAAAACAAAAATTAATTATATTACTGTATAACATAATTTATTATCTTATTTTTTATTTTTTATTTATTTATTTTTTTTTTTTGCTACTACTCCTATAGTTTGCAGCAAGTGACATTGATATTCGTTTAAGATTGAAGTCAAATGTCTATGGTTGGAAATGCCTAAGGGATAATAAGCCGAAAGCAACTGCGATACATGAGAAATTATAAGTAGTCATATATATATATATATATATATATATATAATAATGGTCGAGACGAGAAATTTAAATATCTTCTTAATAGAGTTGAGAAAATTGTTTATTCGATAATAATCTAATTGTATTTCTATTAAGAAAAAAAAATTTCTATACTTTCTCCTCATTTTGTAAAAATTTTAAGTAAATGATAATATTGATTAGGGAATTAAAAAGAATTAGTATTACAGAATATGTTAATCTGATATACAAAATATGATTTTAGGACGATTAGATGGTTAAGGAAAGGAAAAGCGGTCATATTGTTAATTTAACATGATTTTCGGATAAATAATAGAGAGCGTGAATAAGTGTACGAGCGATGTTAGTGGATACAACAAAATTTCATTAATTTACCAAACAATGATAAGAAGGTTTACCGATAAAAAAAGGCGAGCTTCTTTTCCTTACTAAATTATCATTTATTATTCAACATCAGTGGCAACTATGTTTCAAGCCCAAGACTGTCCTTGAACATTTGTATTGATACATTTTCTAGCGAATCAGCGTGGTTGCGTATTAATTTAATTTTCTTAAGTTTCATATTTTAATACCAGTAATAGGCAATAGTAGACATCTGGTAATGTAATTGTATGGATAGTGGAATATTATCGGTGATTTTGTCAGAGCAGCAACGAGACTCTTACAAACAAATTGATTTCAAACAATTAAATGGTCGATCTGCGCTGTGGTATTACGATCAGTCAAACGTAAACGAGTGCGTCCGTTAGTGTAAGGGAGTGAGAGAATCGACTAAGAAGCCCTTTTAAGTGCAAGCGCTGATCGTAAAACTTGCCTTCTCTTGTGTGTCAAATTATCGCACGAGTCAAATTATCATTTGGTCTCCCTTCTAGCTCAGCTAACATCCCGAAGAGGACAAGACCTTGGCTCTTGTAGGTCCTGCGTAAGGTAGATCATCGACGACGTCGTTTATTAAAAAGTTTTCGTACAGTCTGTTGCAGTGAATTATGGCCAAGTTCGGTGGTGCTTTCGTAAATTTGTTAGATTACTCTCAGAGCGCTAGAAATTACAATCAATCTAATGAACGATAGGTCGAGGTAACATGCGACTTTATAGTTAAACGCGCATCTTTGATAATAGTTACGTAATACGCGAAATGAGTTTGATTATCAGAAGAGTTTTTGTGAAAATGAAATTGGAGGACAATTTAAAGAGGTGCCGTAATTGCGATGAAAGAAAAAAGATGAAAAAAAAAGAACGGGGAAAGAAAAAGAAGTGTAATTGACGTCAGGGAAATTAAGGCGCGATTATTTAAAAGTCGTATTTGCCCGTTAAACTTGTCAACGACAATTTCTTTATTCTGGGGACTAATAAGCAAGGGCCCTCTTGCATCAGACGTAATGCATGAGCAATAAAGCTTTACTCTTACTGGCATCGCAATACATAAATTTAACAAACGGATAAATAGCTAAATTAAATAAATGCGCGCGCGCGCACGTCGTGTCCGCCGATGTAAAGGGCATGAATTTACAGGAGAAGGCGGACACGCGCGCGTATGCGGCCTGTGTGACTTTCAAAGTGTTGGGTCATCGACGTGTACGCACATCGTCGTGTGGATCTGGGGTGGGGGGGGGGGCAAAAAACAAAAAACAAAAAACAAAAAAAAAATGTATGTTGGCCAACCTACATAGACGCAGGCGCGCGCCCTCTCTCTCTCTCACTCTCTCACACTCTCTCTCTCTCTCTCTCTCTCTCTCTCTCTCAGCCACATACTACACGCTTGGACGGTATACGCTTGGGATGGTGTGGGGGTAAGCGTGAAGCGAGCGTGCGCAGTTGCGTTTACGTGCGTGTTCGTGTGTAGAAAGGGAGACGCTCTTTGCGCGACGTTGTCCACTTTCTACGAGTCGTCCAATGGCGGCGGCTTACAACAATGGCTTGTGTGGAATAGTCGTCGCTCTCGGGAGAAAAGTGACCGAAGGACGCTCGCGCATGTACGCGTATACAGTTTGCGCGTAGGCGGTTAAATTATGTATATAATGTCGTATGTAGACGGGGATATTATATGTAGTTACGCACACAGAGGCGAAGCTGGCTCTGTAAAATCGAGCGACCACTGGATTTAATGACAATCTCGTATTTGGGAGCAGTTGTCGCTGAACAGGTGGTAAAGGATGTAGGGTACGCGCGTGCATCTCGACATATTCTCTCGTTTTCCTCGCATCGGCCCGCGCTGCATTATACAATATTTCCCCGCGAAGTTTTATATGACTGTGAGACTGTGACTGTGACCCGTATACGTGCGCGCGCGTGTACTAAATAAAGAAAAAGGGAAAAAGGGAGGAGGAGAATTCTTCATCCAGTTTGGTGATCCGGAGTTAAGAGATTTTCTTCTCTTGACGTTCCATGACTTCAGTCGGCGATACAAAGTGAGTATTATAAGGTTGTGCGAGGGTGCGGGGAAGAATCCGCGAGTAATGGGTGATTACGAAGAGGAGTTTGCGATGGTCGTCCAATACGTGCGATCTCTGAGTTGGCAAGACAATTAAGTTTTAATGTTACAAGATGCGTTATGGCTGCTTTGTGAAATTTCCATGACTCCAACTTCATTTATTTGCAGATCAACAAAAAATGACAGTATTAGAAGCAGAGGAGGATACTTATGAACAGCCGAATCCACCAAAGAAGAAACTTTGTCTCTCTCTTTCGGCCCTGTCAGAAAGACGTAATCAAGGAATCAATAAAAATAAATCCGATCTTCAAGTAGTCGGAAGGGCTAGCACTAGCCAAGCACGTCCTTTCCAATTAAGTAAGCAGCATAATATTCTATTTAAGCTTGTCGAGCGTAGTAATTTAGTTAAAAAAAAAAAAACCAAAAAAAAAACAAAAAAAAAACAAAAAAAAAACAAAAAAAAAACAAAAACAAAAACAAAAAAACAAAAAAACAAAATAAAAAATATTCCTCGTCTGTTTATTTTAATTGCGTGCGTGTATTATTGGTGTTTAGTTGGGGTTTGTGAATCCTTGGTACGTAGTTTATTGGCTGGTATCGTAACAATATTGCTGCATCGATTACGACTTGATACCTGAGACTTTATAATCATGCCTATTATTATGATGTTCTGATATTTATAATTTGAATGGTAAATGAAAATACACGCATTATAAGCAAGCATATTAACGAATTTTTTCCTTGTGCAGGTACAGGCAAAATGTTGAATGATTTTCAAAGGCTGGGTAGTAATCATCGGGATCCTGGCTGCGATATAACATCAAATATTATTATTGGCGGTTTGCGAATAGCGACTTTGTGCAATTTGGGCAATACTTGCTTTTTAAATAGTATACTTTATACGCTGCGATGTACGCCATCTTTCTTGCACAATCTTCATCATTTAGCAACGGATTTATCCATTATCAGCGAAAAACAGCTTCAAACGAAAGTACGAATGAGTTGTTGATGTTGTTGTTTTTTTTTATTTATTTATTTTATTTTTTTTTTTTTTTTTTTTTTTTTATACACACAAACGAGAAATTAATGGTAAATTAAGCCAACCAACATTATTTACACGCTTGAGATTGATATTATTTTATTTCTAACTTAAATTTAATTATTATAAACATAAAAACTTAATTGTTCTACGTAATTTTCTAATTTGCTGCCAAAATACAAAATGCCTTATTTGCATAGTTGCAACGCACAATTTATCACATTAAACAAGCAATCTTTTAATACATATACAATATTATAGTCTTAGTAGCTTTAATATTCTAATATATCTTTATTAATTGCAGATAAAAATATCATCCTTAGGTAGAACTGGTATGTCATCAACGACAAATAGCAGTCGAAGCTGGAGTAATAAAGATCTACCATCGTTGACGGCTGTAAGCGCAGCGACAGAGCTCAACAAACCTCGAATTCAAGTAGCTACTGAAAAGTTACACGAATTGTTTATGTCATTAAGAGAATTAGAAACAAGGGAGAACAATGAACCTTTTCAACCCGATGCTTTTTTACAAGCACTAAGGTAAGTTTATTTCATGGTACATTTATTATTATTATTATTATTAAGCTATAAATTATTCAGCCGCGACAAATGAAATTTCTTCGTTTACGTTAATTTTAACAAGATACGATTAAAATTAATTGAATAAGCTTTAGCAGCTGTTAAAAATTTTGTGACAATGTCAAAAGTGACACTGTGGCAGAAATGAGCTGAAAAAACAATGAAAATAAAAAAAAAAAAAAAAAAAAAAAAAAAAAATTTACGATTCTTTCTTACAGGGATGTCAATACAATATTTGAGGGCAATCAACAGCAAGATGCGCACGAGCTACTTGTTTGCCTCCTTGACAATATTCGCGAGACGTTTCAACTTTTTGTGAGAACACGTGAAAATCAATTTAATTGGCGCGTAAACGCTAGCACCAGTACCCAGGTGGACTCGCTGCAGGATCGCGCACTGCAATCCGACAGCAATAAGCGCGGCAATCGCAAATTGCAGAAGCAGAAGAAAAAATCGGCGACGAGTTCGGTTCGCGCCACAAGTGCCAGTGGCTTCTTGCAAATGAATGTCAATGGCATGACCGTTAGGTCCACGACGTCGGGCAGACACCCGTCGGAGAACGGGAGTGTTACGCCTCCAACGATTAACGGCGATATCAATACCTTCAATCGATTAGAGAATAAGAAGTGCTTTATATCGGAAGACTTTGAGGGGGTTAGTCTTCTGCGGACCACGTGCTTGGAATGCGAGCAAGTTACTGAGAGAAAAGAGACTTTTTGTGACATCTGCGTCCCCATTGATCGATCAAACGAGAAAGGTTTGTTTCTTATTTTTTCACTGGCAAAATTAAAATCGCAATATGGTTTATTTTTGTGACTCGACCTTGTGCGCCATACGTCCGATAATGATACAGTTCACCAAGGGTATGCACCAACTGGTGCTAATAATGCTGTAATTGATATTGAGTTTTTTTTTTTTTTTTTTTTTTTTTTTTTTTTTTTTGTTTTAGACGATGACGGGAAAACATTGGATTGTAGTGCAATTTTTAGAAAGGCTGTCGTAACGAGCGAACTATTATTTGGTTCGAACAAATATTGGTGCGCCACATGCTTACGGTACAATGAGGCCACACGAGCCGTCTGCTTCCCATCATTACCACGATTACTCATTTTACAATTGGAGCGATTTTCCACAGCTGCTGGGTAAGGATGTTCATCATTCAATTCGAGAAGCCTTCGATTAATATTAATTTTGTATTCATCGTTGGCTTATCAATTGCCTTACCATTGCAATCAATATTGATAAAATGAGCCAAGAAAAAGAAATAAAAAAACGAAAAAAAAACGAAAAAAAAAGAAACGAAAAATTAAAAAAAGTATCGAGGATTGTTAGTTACTTTACGTGCTATGGTAATTGATATTATATAACGTTTAAAATGCTATTTACGGTCCGGAAGTTCCTACGTAGAAAAAGTTCATCGATAATTACGTATCAGGGCAATGTTTGCAATCAAGTCATTATCTTTGGTATCCTAATACTCAGATTGAATTTTGTGTTGATTTTGGTAGTTCGTATCGACGAAATTATGTCATAAATGAAATGCACCGATCGTAAAATATAATTCTGTAAAAATTATAAACCGAAAGCTCAATTTATAAAGACGAATAATAAAGTTTTAATTGTATAAGAACATCTATTACAATCGGCTATAATATTCGTAATATTTTTAATATCTGAAATGTTTTCATCTTTGAACACTTAAAAATAATGTCAAATAAATCTGTAAACTATATAAATGTAAAGAGAGAGAGAGAGAGAGAGAGGGAGGGGGGGGGGGGGGGGGAGGGGAGAGACAATGGAAATGAAAGAAAGAAGGATATATAGAGATAGAGTAATGTGAAAAGACGCGTATATTGAAAAACAAGCAAAAACGATATTTTGTTTTGACAGTTCAATGGAGAAGATCAACAATCACATGCCAACGCCTTTAAGTCTACAGTGTTTCTGCGAACAGTGCAATATCATTACCGATCAATCTCACCTCATGGCTGGACAGTCGTCGGGTACGCATCAAAAGGAGCTCCATCAGCGCCATGTTTACAACCTATATTCTGTTATAATGCATCAAGGAGCGACGATGACAGCGGGTCATTACGTTGCGTACACGCGTTTGCCGAGTGACTCAGTCCACACGGAGTACAAGCAGTGCGAGCGCGACAGCAGCACTCATCGACAGTACAGCAACCAGGTAAATTGGAACGCCTCGTGTTCTCCACTTTATTTTCCACATCAAGATTTTTTGCCTCGTTGGAAAGTTCATTTTATTCCTACGCCTGGCGTATGACGATGTCTTCGTACATTATTTTCCTACTCGACTTCATTGATCCTTGATAGAGGATGGATTTGCAAGCTCGATAATTATCAGCTGTGATTATTCAAACCGATGTTTCTAACATAGTATTCTAAGATTTATAATTTAGGGTTGATAGTATTTAAGTAGCCTTATTATTTAGTAGTGAAGGGAAAATTAAGGGAAAATGTAAGACTATGACGAATTATAATAGTGCATTTGCTCATAATAATCAAGATCCGAACGAAACACTTGAGTAATTAAGCATTTTAAAGTATGATATTATTAAAATATAATGTACTTGATATATTTTAAGGAAAATTTGGTATAGCAAGATAATGGTAGCTTTGACGCATCTTCATTTAACTTTAGCTTCATACCTTCGTGGTTGCAGATTTATACAGGTGTATGTAAAGTATCGTCTCTCGCGTTGAATATCGCAGAATTAGTTGGCACAAAAGAGCTAATAATAATATTAGTTGGAAGTCTATTTTAAAAATTCGTTCGTCATAATATGAACATGTTTTACGAGATATTTTCAAATCGTATCTTATTTGGTTGCTGAGGATGAAGTTGAGAGAGGTGATTTAATCGATATCGGATGCCACAGCGAAGATGGACAAGATATCCTGAGTAGAACATTGAAGATTTCTGGTCATTTGGGTTTGAGTGTGGGTAAAGGTGAAAAAACTAATGGTAGTGCGACATGTAGAATATCCGTGTTGAGGCTCAATACGACAGAATCCGTACTATCAAAGGAATAAATCTAATCGTTAGCCAAGAATTGTTTTTTTTTTTTTTTTTTTTTTTTTTGCACAGTTTAGGTTTCCTTTCCTGGATGAATCATCGAGTCCTTAATGATATGCATTAATATATTTTTAAATCGGAATCTAATGTTTTTACTGTACGAATTGAAAAATTCTTAAATATTGGAAGCAAGTGGCTTTTGTCAATTTTTTTTGTTTGTTTGTTTTTGTTTTGTTTTGTTTTGTTTTGTTTTGTTTATTAACGAGGAACGGAAAGTATCTATAAATATGTCAATGAAAAATACAATTTACTTTCATGTAAAATAATTGGCTGAATAAAATTCTCAAAACGATTGAAGAGAGGGCAATGAATGCAGGAGAACTTACAATTATTAATGTTGTTATGCGCGGTAATTATTCACAAGAGTAATTTATGCATGGATTTGGTGGTTATGGCTTGGATTGTTCGATACTCAGCTCAATCGCCTTTATCTTATCCTTTATTTTTTATTTGATCATCAAGTTCGGAAGCAAATACTCGAATACTCGATTAAATCGGCCGATCTCGACGGCTTTATGTTGTTTTCTTTATTATGTTCTTTTCCTTAGGTTTCTTAGGTGTCAAATTCGACCTCTAAAATTTTTCAATCTATAGGACAATATATAGTTATAAGTTAATTTAATAAGTGATACAATTGTTTATGAATATGTAATTAGCTGGATGAGAAAATAACAAGCTGTGTAAAATTAATCGAGTTGTGCTACGAAATCCCTGCACCCTCGGCATATCTCCATTAAAATCTATTTCAATATTGTCAGATAAAATTGTTTAATTAGAGACTTATGCCACCCCTTCGTGACATTCTCCTCTAAAATACCGCAACACGCAAGCTCGTGCATTACACGGGATAATTAAAAATCGCCATTTTATTATTTAATCGCAAATAAAATTAAATCATCAACGTTTTACGCGTTACGGATGATTATTTTGATAAAAGGTCAAGAAATTGTCTTCTTAAAATCATGCGCGAGTCTACCGAAACTGTTTAAATGCAGTTTAGATAAGTCGCGTAATTGCGCGACAAAAATATTCCATTGGCTGACTTAAAAATGCTGGAATGCAAACGAGTGCAATGAAGAAAAGCGTCGAAATAAATATGCACAAATTCATTAATTAAATGTCATTGAAGTTTCTTTGCATTAGAAGAAATATATAAGATGCTCGTATTTGTAGTAATTCTATTACGTAGAACAGAAAAAGAGCTCGTGCAATGATTTCTATTTAATTATTTCGTAATGGAACTACGACAATTCCTAACTTAATTGCTCTATGATTATGTGCATATGGCATAGTGGATTGTCCGTAATTGTTAATGGTATTGTACATTATAGATCTTTTATGATCTACATTGTTTTGAATGTGCGGATTAATGTTAAATGAGATTATGCTTGTGTGTTGGTTAAATTCGATCGATTGACGGTCTCACTGTGTTGCTGTCATACATCATTTATTTTATTTGTCGTACATAATTTGAAATTCTGGCATAGTATATGGTAATAATTATTAATGATCCAATCAAATGAATTCCAAATCATTGTAGAGACTTGTAGAGTGTTAGTTAGAAAAAAACGAGCGGGTTCTTAAAATTTATTCTTAAATCTTCTTTGAGGAGTTCAATTTTTTTTTCCATCTCTTATTATTGATCATAATGTATTTATTACTTATACAATTTATTACATATTACGTATTAAATATTTCAAATTGGGACTATTTTTTAATTTTCTTTTAAAATGCTTTCAATAAATGAATATCTTATCTATTTTCCATTGAGTAATACTGCTTTTTATATTTCATGCGATGGTTTAATACTGATAAAGCATTAATGAGTTTAACGATTTTCTGATTGCTTGATGTTGATGGGTGACCCCTTTATGTTTTCTCATCGATATTTTTCTAATATTTCATATACTCT
>NW_011948422.1:2190264-2252628 GCF_000503995.2 Ceratosolen solmsi marchali
TCCCTCTGCATATCTCTTTCTCTATTCCTTTATGTGTCGTTGTCGAGTATTTGTTGTATATTTTTCATATACAATTTTCAATATTAAGGTCGGTGAAGTAATAAAAATTAATGATTTTATAAAACGAAAAAAAAAATTGTTTTTTGTTCTATTTATAAAATTTATGAAATTCCATCTAGATTTATCTATGATGAACAACTATGTGGAGAATGAAAAAAGTGAAAAATCAGCTGAATCCTTATAAAATTTGTTAAAGCTTTTTTTAAAAGTATTTTCTTGCTTGGAATATTAGGTATGGGGGGTTAATAGACTTTATTGCCTTTTAACGCTTAAAATGTCAATCCACTTAAAATATCGATACGTAGTTTAAGTTGATTAAATGACTTTTTTTTTTCTTTTTTTCTTTCTTAAATACTTATATTAATTCAAATAGTTTGATACATGCATTTACCCCCAAAGAAACTGCATTGAGATCAACAAAAAAAAAAAAAAAAAAAAAAAAAAAAAAAAAAAACAAAAAAAAAACCAACAAAATAAATTAAATGCCAAATCGCGTTATGTTTTTAAACGGGTTGGTCGATCTTTTTACTCCTACTAAGCAATTTTATTTTACTAAATTTAAGCGCGACAATAGTCAAATCCAAATACACTTTTATATGATTGAATTCCCTAACAACTACAGCAGCAGCAACAACAACAACAGGCCCAGCAGCAGCAACAGCCGCAGCAGCAGCAGCAGCAACACCATCAGCAACAAAACTATCAGTCGTCGGGTGGCCAACAAAATGGCCATCATGGCTCAGATAACAGCAAGATCACTACGGCCTTGCTGAGCTGCTTCGGTAACAAGTCCAATGTTAATGAGAACAAGGAGCCGCCATTGAGGAACAAGCACCAATACCAGCAATATCAGCAACAACAGCAACAGCATCATCAGCAACAGCTGCAGCAGCAGCAACAACAGCAGCAGCAGCAGTATGGTTGTCGGGGCAACGAGTGTTGCGGCATTAGGCAGACCTCGCGTCACGAGAGCGGCACCTGGCTGGAGTGTGACGACGAAGCCGTGCGGGTTATCGCCGTGCGCGAGCTCCAGGATAAACTCGCTCCGAATTCCCGCAACTCGGCGACGCCTTATCTCCTCTTTTACGTGCGTTCGACCAATACAACGCCCACGACGTCGACCACCACGATGACCACAGCCACGGCCACGTCGCCGACAACGACGGCTACCGTCACTGTCGCCACAACCTCTACTGCGACGATGGCTTCATGAAGGAGCTTTACGCGCGAGCGCTTTTTGCTCCATCGTCACTGTCTTTTGTACATAAATGCGACTCTAGCTTGTTGAAAAGGTGTAAATCATGAATTATGATGACGACGACGACGACCGCGACGACGACGACGACGACGATGTCGATGTCGATGACGATAACGATAACGATGACGATGACGATGACGAAGTTGATGACGATGACGATGACGATCACGATAATAATGTTGATGACACCTTTTTATTCATGATTTAAATTAATTTTTAAATAGATGAATGCTTTTTTCGTTAATTCTTAAGTCTTTCGGTATTATTATTGCTTTTTTCCTTCGATTTTTGTATTATTTAATCTCATTAGTTGGATGTTGTCCTAGGCGAGTTGATCGACGGGGACGAGCTTGTGCATCGTGTGATATTTTTACAAAACGAATATGAAATTTAGATTGGATTTCATTTTTACAATCATGATTATATACGTATATTATGTACCTTATTTGTTAAGTTCGTGTATAGACTTCCTTTAATGTTAGAGACAATGTCCTTATGATGATATCGGGACATTGGTGTAAATGAGTATTATATATACAAACGAGTTCATTGATAACAAAAATTTCTTTTATAATGTTCGTTATAGTGATGGTTTACGAGGGTAACGTATAACGCTGCCGATTGGAAAATACAAACAAAAATTAATAATGTTTCGAGGATATGGTTTATAGTCCTCAATATATGATAAATCGGATATTATTTATCAACAAAGTAATTGAACAACAGTCAATCTTTTGTGTTACTAAACTTGATCTTCCCTGTGAGATGTATAGTTGCATGTTTCATTAAAACAAACAATGACTGAACTCAGTTTCAAAATTGTAAAGCCATATAATTATAATATACGTAATATCAAAAGATGATTCATTTTTTTTTTCTTTTTTTTTTTTTTTTCTTAAACACATATACATTATACATATATACATATATACATATATAAATATATACATACATACATACATGCATATGTGTAATCACAGTAACGTACTAGCGCTAGTGTGTACGTTAATGCTGCTTATTGATATAGGAAAGTAGGTAAAACATACATGTAATGATATTTGATATTCTAATAGAAAAAATAACTAGTTGCTTGATATACTTTCAGTTATTATGCTTTAACTGTTTTCTTTAAAAATATAAAATTCTTTAAGCCCGAGCATCTTATTCGAATTTTATAATTTTCTCTTCAATTATTCTATTATTAATACGACTATGCCTTCTTATAGTGTCTTTAAGTTCTTTATTCGTCTTAATAGTAATTAACATTAGTTAAAATTTGATTATCACACACACTATGTACGAGATAATTCAAAAGAAATAATGATAACGGTAATGATAATGATAACGATAACGATAACGATAACAACAACAACAACAACAACAACAACAATAACAAACGATAACAAACGATAACAAACGATAATAACAAATATAATGATTGATAAAAAAATCATAAACAAACTAATAAATAAATAAATAAATAAATAATAATACTCACTCATTCAAGTTATTAAATAAGAGATAAAAAGAAATGAAAAGTTGGAATCTCAGTATTGTAACGAGCATTCGCTCGTCGAGTGCCTATAAATTATTGATGCCGAATCAGAGTTCGCTTGGTTTGAAACTTTCAATACTGGAGCATAGGGAGCTGATCGATAAGGCGCGATCATCAAGGCAAAGCGAGCGGAGAACAAAGGTGTTACAGTACCCCCGTACAGTTATAATTTACATTGTTATTATAAAAGGTAGATAATATGAAAAAAAAGCATCGTCGTAATATGAGAATGAAGCGGGCTTGCATCGATTTGCGAAAGAAAGAGGTAGAGGGATGAGAGAGAGAGAGAGAGAGAGAGAGAGAGAGAGAAGCAAGTATGTGCGATAGCTTTAATTTGTCGCTATGATTACAAGGTAGTCGTAGCCACGGCCCACCTATTTGTTTCCTTCCCTCTATCTTTCTTTTTAATATGACCGACGACGACAAAAATCCATATATCGAGCATGTTTATAGGGGTCAGTAGTAGTGGCCGAGTGTCGTCGTGCGGTGTTCGGCGGCTCGTGTCAGCCCCTACGATACCCTCAACCATTTCTTTCGCCATCATACTTTTGATCGTGTGTCAATCCAAGTCGGGCGTGCACAAATGCACAGTGCTTAAGTCCTCGAATCGCGGCGAGCTCGTCTTACACGATTTCGCTTTATTTTTGCTCCCTCTACTTTTCCAAGCGTCGAGTGATTTCGGAAAGAATATGCGCAACAAGCTGATCTGATTTTCCCGTCCTGCTCGACCTGAGGTGAGTAGATGATCCCCATACGTTAATGTGGGAATAGTTGACAGAAGACTGTTTTATTGGCTGCCCCTTCGTTCCTCTTTCATGGACTAAGTAGCTAATTGAAATATATAATACAAGAATGTCGTCCTGATTCGCGTTTCTCCGATGCTGCATTGTTCTGCAATCAATTTTTGTATATTTACATATACATATATATACATATACATATATATATATATATATATATATATATATATATATATATATATGTACACATGTATATGCATACATATATATATATGCATACATATATATACATATACATATATATACATATACATATATATATGTATATATATATATATATATATATATATTTCAAATCTAGCTAAAATAAACGTTAACGTGGGTAAGAATTAATTTTCGGTTACATATGAATAGTATTATTATAATTATTATTATTATTTTTTTTTTTTTTTTTTTTTTTTTTTTAGTAATTGTTATCACGTCAATGCTATTAGAAGGTGTGGATTACCTTTCTAATTTGAAAATGTATATAAGTAATAAATTTAACATTTCTTACAACACCAGTTTTTTTTCTTCTTTTTATTACTCTGTTTTTTTTATAACTAAAATTGCTCAAATTTATGCTTAAAAAACCAATAATTTATATTTAATCGATAATATTTTGTAAATTTAAAATTAATAATTTAGTTATAATTTTATTAAAAGAGCATTAGTAAAAAACAAAATATAAATGAGCATTTAAACAATTATTCATTACTTGAAATAACTATAACAGCTTATTTTTAATTTACGATAGAAAAATTAAAGTTTTTTTCTTAACAAACAGTGTATTTGAGAATTAAGACTTGCCTTGTGTATATGTGTGTGTATATATATATATATATATATATATATATATATATATATATATATATGTACACATGTATATGCATACATATATATACATATACATATATATATATATATATATATATATATATATATTTATACACATACACACACACACATGTACATATAGAATTAACAAACAAATTATATCTTTCATACAGTTAAGATTTTATTAATAAGTTGTTTATACTTTCATAATGATAGTTTTTTTATTAAAAAAAAAAAATAAATAAATAACTAAAAATGTTCAGATTTGATTTAAACATGTTTTAGTTCTTTTGCAAATTAACATAATATCTTTAAAAACATTTTATTAATTAATAGACAATTGAATATTATTAAATCCAAATGGGAGAATATTGATTTTCAATGTTATTATTTGTAATGCAATTTTTAAATTAGTTCTTAATAGAACTTTGATGGTTATTTTATAAAATTGTATGTTTATCATGTTCTTTAACAAATTAATATTTATCAATAATCCTTCTGTAAAATTCAGGGTTATATTTAAGTTAAAATAAAATGGTAAATCAGTAAAGAGATTAAAAAATTTTATATAAAGTCAATTATGGATGCAATAATTTCTATAATTGATTTGTCTAATATTTTATTAAAGTTTTAAAAAGTAATTTTAATTACATTATTTACAAAATTATTACAAAAGTACTAAGATTTGGATTATATGAATTTTCATCGGTTCTTATGTTTTTAAAATCGAATAATTAAAGTAAGTAGAAAAAATTATATCTAATTGTTTATTTTGATAGTTAAAACAGTAAAAAAGCAATATCAATATATTTTATGTTTAATTATGACGATTAAAATTTAAAAAAAAATCGTACATAGTTTTTGCTTTTATCTTATTATTGCTCGTGATATCCATAAACTACTTAATACAAAATTACATAGTTTATAAATTTCTTGATAAAACTATAATTAATTACTTATAACACTGATTTTATCAATTTTCAAGAAATAATAATTGAATGTTAATTTCTGTTATAATTTGTAAAATTTATTAGGTATTACTACGTACATAGTTTATCAATTAGTACTTGAGATATCTTGTTCAATTTAGCAAATAATGTTAATAACCATAATAATTAAATATTAAGATTTAAATACACGCGATATTCGTTAAAAATGATTATACGCATTCGAGTATTTGCATTATTATACCGATATAACATTAAGAGATAATTAAATATGTATTTTTAGAGGAATATGATAGATTTTTCTTAATGAGATAAATAAAAAATAATGAATGTAATATTATATATGCAAATTTCTAATTAGTCATTATATTAATATGTTAAATTATTAATAAAATGTACATTAATAAGAAGTTTTTAACTTTTAGAGTTTTTGTATTTTTTCAAAATACTTTAAGCAATTGAAGTATTTGAGGGTTTTTAAAAAGAATTTTTTACTTTATAAAGTTTAGTAAATGTGTGAAAAATAAACTCATGATATCCATCAGCCTACGTGTAATTTCAAAATCTCTTGAATTTCGTGAGCAATGTTACACACATTATACAATCACAATCTATATATTAAAATCAATTATTAAATGGATAATTAAATTATATTTCAGTCATATAGATATTTATTTATAATTCTAAAATATAAAATATTGGTTAAATTTAAATTATAGAACTATCATATGCTATGTCCGAATTACTTTATCCTCTAAATTGAATAAATTTACAACCTCAAGAAGCAATTAAATATTATACTTAACTATAGTTAGATTTTATTTTGATTTCTTTTAATTTGAGCCAAAATTAAAAATCTGTTCTCTTTTATTAGTCGTATTTACTTATATACAATATTTAAATATTACAATAAAAATATGCCGAAAAGATTATACGACATAATAATTATATATGCCTACCATATAAGAAAAAAACATTACGATGATATTATTTTTGTTTACTCTGTAAGTCTGTAAAATAGTATTGTAGTAAGATTTATACGAAGACAATGTTTCAAGGATGTAAGATAAAAATTTAAGCAAAATATATGATAAATTATAAAGTATTAGGTTATTTTATTATTAGATTAGAATTCAAATGTTGGATAAGATGTGTGTTAAACATTTTAAGATTACAAGTTTATCATAAAATCTTCGAGATTCAACTAGAAATGATGTAATTCTTGTATACTTGGTAATGTTAAAAATATAATTTTTAGTTATATGTAAAAATTGTTTTTCCATAATCTCTTTATAGAAACTAATAATGATGTTCTATTCAACAAAATGAATTATTGATTTTAATTAGTAAATATGAATTGTTCAGATACAGAAGTAACTTTTATACACACTGTTTCAACTATTGAAATTAATGACTTTTTCTTGTGAGTAAAATTAATAAAGTAAATGCTATTTATATTGATTTTATAAATATTCAAAGTTTGATGTTTAACGTGTAATTATTATGAGGAATGATCAAGCGGTATTTAGGAATGTGATAATTTCTGCCGAAGTTAAAGGTAAATGAATTGGTAAATAGAAAATGATAGCATTATCATTAATATTCTTTTCATCATAGTGATTTAAATCTATTGTATAATGTTATGTATTTGATAAAATATTATCAATTTGTATGTAACTACTCGATTAATTTCTAGCGTTGTCCTCAATTTTTATTTTAACAGCTCGACGGTACTATTATAGAAATACGTATGATAAACATTTGAAGAATAAAGAATATCCACTTTATATCTTTCTTCCTGTTCCTTTAAATCTTTCGATATTCTTTCCTCCTCATCCTCAAGGAATATGCATATATCTTCCTTTTTTAAAATAATTTACTCTTTTACTTGCATATGCAACTGAATCGAGAGTGATGATCTATATAAGGGCAAATCGACATGTGCCACGTAAAAAATGAAATAAGTGGTAAGTCGAATGTTTCTCACTCAATGTTATTACATTTGTATATCTAAACAAATACACATATGTTCCTTGTGTCATTCATAATTTATTATTATAAATCAATGTACGCATACATGTATATCGACACGTACTCGCAAGTGTAAGTACGAAAGAATTTAACATCTGAATATACGCACACGATAGATCGCGCGCGCGCCCGCACGTACACTCCCCACAAATGTCACACACACACACACACACACACACACACACACACACAAAAGAATACATACCATCGTACAGAGCTACGTGATGCCCATAGATCAATAAGCACATCACGCGATCAGCATCACCAAAAAACAGAGCTTTATAGTAAGATGCAAAATAATTTGCACGAGGCACGAATTTAATGCTGTCTAGGGAATATAAACGGGGTGTTTTTTTATTGGTAAAACTCGTAATGGAGAAAAAGCTGGCGAGCTTGCGACAATTAGACTATTTACGTATTGTTTTTACTCTTAATATATTATGCGCTGAGAACTTTTGAAGTGATGAATTTGCATGAGAGAAATAGATGACTGAATCAATCAATAAGCATTAATAGCTTTTGTGTTAATATTATTCATATTTCGACTCAACGACTGGTTCATGGTTTTTATAGCAAACCATTGTATAATAATAATAATAATAATAATAATAATAATAACAACAACAAAAATAATAATAATAATAACAATAATAATAATAATGATAATAATAATAATGATAATGATAATGATAATGATAATAGTAATAACAATAATAATATTTAGGCTTTTATTTTTCTAAGAAAATTGTAATTCTAGTAATCAGTTTGTATAATTTAGTATTGTTAATGCAATGTTGGATTTTTATTGTGAATTTGTAAATATAACAATGATATTACTGATTCTTCAAGTTCAAGCATAATTAATTAAAGAATTTTAAAATAAATTTGATCACTATAACTTCTCTTGTCTTGCATTAATTCATTCATATTTTATTAGTTGTGCATAATTTTATTTTACGAAGAAAGCCCCTGTGTATTAATTGTTGCTTTCATAAATAATTCTAATCGACAATTTATTCTTATTTTTGTAAAATTACGTTATTCATTTGAATATTTATTTGCCTTATTTTTTTTATTATTGAGACACGTTTTTTACTTAAGGAATTTGGCGATGAAAATTAATTTAGGCAAAATTGAAAATAGACCTAAGTTAAATCACAAATAAATTAATTAATTTAATAAAACAATATCTATTATTGCGATGTTAGCTTGCAAGAGCAATTTTTAAAGTCAAGATGCTTTGATTTATAGATACTTTCAATTCCTTAAATTTTAATTTTTTAATTTTAAATTATTTGTACTAAAAATGATTTTAATATATAATATATAATTGTTAAGTCAAAATATATTCCTTTAGATTTCTCTTACATTGCAATGTTATAGTAATGTTTCATTTTTATTAAAATAAAAAAAAAAAAAAAAAGTATAGCGTGAAAATAGAAGATGTAACAAAAATTATATAAATTATATTACACCATTATTTAAATAAATAACAATGTCTTAATATTGAAGAAATTAACAACAAATTATATATTTTTTTTCTTAATTTAACATAATAACTATTTAAGAAATTACATCTTATGGAGCACACGTAATATTCTCAGATATTCTAAGCAATGTGAATGCTCTGGAAACGTAAAAGATTGATTAATTATATGACAACTTCCATTATTTCATTTTTGAAAAGAATTACATACATATTAATTTATAATATGTTAAATAAAATATTTTACAAATTGTCACTAGTCTTTTAAGGAAACTATTTATTATGAGCATTTTTTAAAAGTAATAGTCATGTAAATAACATATTAAATGGCAGTGTGAGCAATTCCTGGGAACGAAGAATTATTTCAGTTCATTGAATTTTAATTTAATTACTCTATGCTTTTATCATTGTTCATTTTAATTTTTAATTTTATTATAAATTCAGTTAAAATGTTGGGCGGTTATATTTTTAAGAATATTTTGTCTAATACTTTAGTATTATTTAAATATAACGTAACTATATTATACTCTCGATTGAAATATATTATGTAAGCTAAGATAATTTAAGAAAAGTTTTTTATTTTATACTTATATATTTAAATATTATATTAATATAACCATTGATCAGTGTCAATTGATATATATATATATATATATATATATATATAAATATGTATATTAATATTTTTAATTTATGAACACATTAGTATTTATATAATTTGCATAATGCTTAATAAATTTCTATGATGTTATATTATAAAGAATAAAATTTTTAAATAATTCATTATACATAAATATCGTGTAATTTCTGTCAAATATGTTTGAATATATTGTAAGATAACAAATTTTTTATTGTTTATTTTTTTTTTATTGCCAGACGTAGAATTATACAAGAAATACTATAATAATATTATTGTAATAATATTCAATCGAGATTTTCCTCAATAAATTAAAATGTTAGTATTTTTAGAAATTTTTTATTTAACTTTAACAAAGTAGTATTAAAACGTCTGTCTAAATGTAATGAAATTACATAAAAAATAGTTGTGTTTTATTAGTTATACAAGTGTAAAATGGCTTGTGCCTAAATTAGTTTTTATTTTATTCAAAGTAAATCGTAGGATAAAAAATACTGGATTTAATTTAAATGTTAATTATTGTGAATTATAGATTATTGCAGGAATGACATTAAAACAATGGTTCTTATATTATTATATTCTTTATTTTTAAATAATATATACTTTGAAACGCTATCATAAATATTATTTACCATAATTTACATAATTTTCAATTGGTTTAGTATTCAAGTTCGTAATTATTTTACTTTTATTACTGTTGAATATATATAAAAAAAAATTATTTTTATATTACAATTTCTTATTGATAAAAAATCTTGCAATTGTAAACCAATTTGTTTTTAATGTATTACGTTAATAATGGATACTATAACTAAATTAATATTCTAACCATTTATTTTGTAAGATAACTTTTAAATTGACTTTGTCGCGGCGTTTACAAAAAATTGTCCATCTGAAGCTCAGTTATAATGGATTTGTTCAATAGATTAGTAACTTTCACTCTAGCAATATTTTAATCTCACTACTTTATAAATAACAGCAATAAGTAAAATCGATGTTACTTAAAAATTTTGTAGCACTTATAAAATATAATACGGTCATGGTCCTATTTCAATAAAATTCTCGGCGATTTTATAATATTTTTGAATTATTTTCACGATGAATCACTTATATAAAATTAAAAATCTATCCAATTAATTACATGTGTGTGTATATATATATATATATATATATATATATATATATATATATATTATCCTGTTATTTTATTTACAAAGCCAAATGCAATCGGATTCTTTAAATTTTGCTAAGTCACGGAGGACATTTCGAGGAGTGAACTTAGAAAAAAATAAATCTTCCAGCTAAAATTCCCAGAGTTTCGTCGCAAATCGAATACTTACTAATATTCACGATTCTGAAAAGAAAATATTGTTGCGACGTGGCAATTTTTTTGTTGAATGGATCGTCGCTGAAATGACCTATAACAGTCCGAAATTAATTAAACGGGCAAGGAATAATGGAGAATCATTTCTCCTCGTATTCCCAACATTTCCCCTCAAATTTCCTATCAAACAAATCGCTTGAGATTAAGTGCGAGCACCTTTTGCAGATAAGACCGAGACACTCAATGACGATGTACTATCAGCAGGTATCGGTGGACCTGTTCAACATGGTGTACACGGCTATCGCGTATCTAGCGTTGGCTGGTGCCGCTTGGCTCTTCCTCCGGCTTATTCAGGCCTGCTTTTGGCTTCCGAGTCACATGAAGCGTCAGAACGACGTCCAGCAGCTGTTGGAGAACAAGGCAAAACCTCGCTTTATACTTCTTTCAGTGTGGCTTATCTTAGTGCTGAACAGGATATTGGCGAACTCGGTTATCGCCGTATTGTGAGCGTTGTTTTAAATATTAACTTCGTTTCTTGGACTGACGTATTGGAGTCGCGCGGACAGTGGACATTTATTTCCTTGAAGAAATTTCGTTCTTTTATTATATTGTACAGCTATTTTAATTGATTTAGTTTTTGTTCGCACATTGGACAAACAAATATTATTTGATTATTATTTTTTTCTATTTTTTACAAGAATAGCTCGTGCTTAGTCGGCAAATTCAATTGAATTTGTAAAACAAATACATAATAGAAGATATGCGGTATTAATGATTTTTTAGCATTAATGAAATATTTAGTTGGATTAGTAATGCTTTTACAATACGCAATAAATATATTCTGGCATAAATATTTTTTATATTTTTTTATGTATATATATTCGCACATATATATTTCGTTGAACAACATGCCAATACATTTTGGTAAAATCTCAAGCAACTTGGCAAAATTTATGAAATGTGTTAGGAATGTTTATTTGACAAGAAATATTTATTATTTAACATTTATGTAAAAGTGCCTGCAAATCTTATAATGAATTTTGTAAAAATATTGTTTTTATACATACGTAACACTATTCATAAGAAACATGGAATCACCATCTGATAAAATTGTTAAAATAACTTATAATTTAAATATGAAAAATTATCATTTATTGCAATACGTGACAATATTTGTTGACATTTATATTGCAAAGTTGTGTTAAATATTTACAAAAATAATGCACTTTCTTTGTAAGTTTCCTTTTTTTATAATATTATTGGACAAATGAAAATCAACATTATTACAATATTTATTATTTATTATTTCTAACATAATGATAAAAGCGTTAAAGAAATTTCTATTTCATTTATTTCTTTTTGTTGATATTTTATGCATTATAATATTATATTAATAATATAAAATATTAATAAAGAAGAATAAAGTGAAGTTTTTAGGTTTATATATAAAAGTCAATGATGACGGAATATGCTATGATCAGGCAAATTATTGGAAATTTTCAAATCAAAGATAAATGAATGCTCCATTATCATCTGTAACTTGAAATATCTTATATTCTAAAATTTTAATCTGCTCCTTATTTATTATGAAGTTAAATAATTATTTTTTTTTTATATATAACTAATGAACACTAGGAGCATGAAAAAAGTAAGAGCTTTGGAAGGTTGTCAACATTAAATGCAACTTGAATAAAAATTTCTATTATCTGACGGTTTAATAATAAATTTTACTTCAAAAGTATAGTTGAAGTTTGTAGCGAACGTCTTAGGAAAAATCAATATTAAAGTAAAGGAAATTTTACTTACTTTCTATGTAACTATTAATAAAACCTAACAATTTCAAGTTTACATTGATCTAATCGTACAAGCAATTTCTCATATTCAATTATTGCGTATTCATAAGTCTCTAACATCTCATATCCAACAAGCGTATTTTCACTTTGAAATAATTATTTTTATATAACGGAAAGGAGAGACGACGCGTTGAAATTTATTAATCACAACTTCCGATCGACCCTTCAAATAGATTTAGGTCAGTACTCTTGCATTATTCGAAAAAAAAAAACATCATTAGGAGTCCCACTCCAGTATTTTCTATTCTGTCATCCGTTTAATTTCCTTTTGTAAGCCTCGAGTTATCGAGGTGAGCTGTCTCGGTGAGAAATGTGTCGGTTTATCGCGCAAGCGCACCGATTACCTACGTAACAGCTTCCTCCTGACGCAGGTGGAGAGTTACGAGCGCTACGTGCAGGAGTGCGAGGAGAAGGAGGCTGCGGGCGAGGTCAAGGACGACGGCGACAACCGCTCCCTCGAGGATAAACAGAAGGATCGCCGCGAATGTCTGGAAATGCTGAAGCGGGAACTTCGTCGAATACGCGACGGTGGTGATCCCTATACCTGTGATTTCCTGCTCGCGGGAGAGGGAAAAAAGCTACTCGAGGAACTCGAGGAAGACGAAGAAGAGCAGAAAGTAGAGAAGGCTGCCGGGGAGAAGTTGAACGAGGATAAGATCGATAATAGTATCGACGATGCCGATCTCGATCTCGAACCTAAGAAGGACAAGTGAAGGCCAATGGCAATTGGAGTTGCAGTGGAATTTTTTATTCGATCGCTCCACTCCATACGTACATATACCTTCACTTCCACCCCATTCTCATTTCTCCTCGGTTTTATATCATTATATTGTTTGACTTTGACTCCATTGAAAATTATTACATTAAACAGCAAGAACTTTCGCATTTGCTTGTACGTCAACTTTTAAAGTACATATATCATTGCTATGTACATTTTTAAGGGCTTAATGCTTACTTTATTATTATTTTGTACTATTTTAGAAAAAAGTAAATACAAAAGTTTAGATTTAAGTTCGAGAATATTATCGAGAGCTTAATAACATAATACATATGCATTTGTAATGGAACATCGCGAAATACGGAAAGGTCATGTTTAAATTTTGAATAATCTTAAAACAAACGCTTATATAACTTTTAGCATGTAAATTAATAATGGAATGAGCCTTTTTGTATATGATATCTTTATTTCGATTAATTAATGCGAAACGAGCCATTGCAATAAATACTTTGTTATTAAATAATATTCTACTGTTGCATTCATATGTGAATTGAACTATATTGAAATTTTATATTTTTTATATTTTAAATTTTGATGAATCGGAATAATCTCATTTTAAGAAAAATCGTTCTAATAAATCATCTTGTTGTACAAAACAAACAAAAAAACAAAAAAACAAAAAAAAAAAAACAAAAAAAAACAAATATTATCACACGGTGGTAACATGTTAAAAATCTCAATTTTGTTAAAAATAATAGTTAAAATATACCATAATATAACATATTCCTTCATAATGATATTTTGCATAAAATATTAAATATTATATAAAAAATTAAGCAACTATAAATTTTTGAAAATATTAATGGAGCTAGCAAAAGTCATTAGAAATAATGTTAACAATTTAATTTAACTTAAAAAATTCTGTTGGCAAGTATAAACGGCTGTTTAGTGAAGAATATTTTTTAAATTTACGTTCTATTTTGAACATATTAGATTTGTACCAATGTGTTCAAAACTCTCGATTAAATCAAATCGACAAATCATGAGAATTTAATGACCGTTTGCACGAATATCATTATATTATTGAGATTAGTGTTGTAATTCTTCATTATTACAACAAAATAAAAATAGGTTATAAAATCATCGATCAACGACGTTAATAGTTATCTCGTATTTATGATTTTTTGTAAATATTGTCAATACGTATTAAAAATATTGTGTGATTTTCAAATAGTGCGCTAAAAAAATAGATAATTACCAATTAATTCATTTTCTTTTCTTACGATATAAGTAATATAATAAAGATTCACCATAGGTGCCTTTATAAATCTTTTAAAAATCTGCAAATAAAATGCAGATAATTATACACGTCCCGTAAACCATTTATGTTCTAGTCAACGCAATTTAGAAATAGTCATAGGTAAAAAGAAAAGAGAAATTCAAAGTAACGAATTTTATTAAAGTTTTCAAAGATGTAACAATGTATCATAGCGAAATATTCAATATTACATCGAATCACAAGCACGATGATTTGTATTATTCCTATATTTACGATAGCATTCCATTTATATTAGACAGTTTTTCTATTTATATGGTTAAAGAAAAAAAAAATTGTATATCCAATAATCAGAAGCTCGATACAATATTTATTGTGCATGAAATGTCATGACATTCATTCGATAATCAATATTATTCACTTTTATTTGGAGTTGAGGCATTTGTAACTTAGTAATTTGATGTTTATAATGTTAAAATTCTCAAGTTAGTCATTAATTTAAGCACAATAATTTAGGAAAAATTATTAACGCTCCTCCATTCAAAATGTATCGTTCATTTAATGATTAATTTTTTGTTGTACAAATTACAATAAACACAACACAAAAGTATGATGAATACGCTTATTATTCTTATAATTATATTCATGTACTACTATTATTATTATTATTATCATCATCATCATCATCATCATCATCATCATCATCATCATCATCATCATCATCATCATCATCATCATCATCATCATCATCATCATCATCATCATCATCATCATCATCATCATCATCATCATCATCATCATCATCATCATCATCATCATCATCATCATCATCATCATCATCATCATCATCATCATCATCATCATCATCATCATCATCATCATCATCATCATCATCATCATCATCATCATCATCATCATCATCATCATCATCATCATCATCATCATCATCATCATCATCATCATCATCATCATCATCATCATCATCATCATCATCATCATCATCATCATCATCATCATCATCATCATCATCATCATCATCATCATCATCATCATCATCATCATCATCATCATCATCATCATCATCATCATCATCATCATCATCATCATCATCATCATCATCATCATCATCATCATCATCATCATCATCATCATCATCATCATCATCATCATCATCATCATCATCATCATCATCATCATCATCATCATCATCATCATCATCATCATCATCATCATCATTATTATTATTATTATTATTATTAATGAAATAATGATATTACAGAGATAAAGGAATTGTTTAATAATGGAAAGAAAAAACTTTGTACGTTCATTTGTATTTAAAGTTCAAATAACTCAAGTAACTAATACGTAATTATCGAATCCATATTTTTTGTATAAATTAATTATAATTTCATTTAAGTGGACAACTTATGAAATTATTATAAAATTTTTATTCAATTCTTTTTAAAACTTATAATACGGACGTAAAAATTCATTTTCTAATTAACAAGTAAAATCGAAAATACCAATGGGTTAAAAGTTTATAAAAACTTTTCTTTTTTAAAAATACTTGACAGCTTATATAATACTTGATATTATTACCTGAATTCATATATTTGATATAAAGCCATAATCTATGATTTTTAAAAATTATTATAATTATTTTATTATTTTGCACATAAATGTTCGAGTATTACAATTGAATTTGTCATGAAATGACATTTAATCAATTATTGTGTTTTAAAGGTAAGTTATCGTACTCATAGATTAAGCATATAAATTTAAAAGTATAAATAATATTAAAAAATTAATAATTATGAAATTTATATAATTTCTGGAATGTGTAACAAATAAATTATTAATTTTTACGATTTAATATCATCGTATATGTGACATATAGGTTTTTAGATTTTATTTCGTGCATACATTCATATATTATTTTTTGTTATTAATATTTCATGTAATATTAATTTTGTACCGATAAAATTGATTACATATATATATATATATATATATTGCGGCTTAATAATCAGGATTCGTACATCATTAATTCAATACTTTGTAGTATAAGTTTCGCCAAAAGATTAAAAACTGATGGCAGAATCGCAGAGGTTCAAAAACGAGGAAAACATGTTTTATGGATTCACAGTTGTAAAAGCTTTTATGATATGATGTAAGTTTCATCAGACTCGAGCATAAATAAATTTTGATCAATAATTCATAGATGTAAATTGGACTCGGATGTTAAAGCAAACATTAAGTTTAGCCATCGAATGAATTGAATTAGTCAAACTAATTTAATTGATATTCTATAATAATAATAATGAGAATGATAGTAATAAAGTTATTAAATAACAAGTGTTAATAATATAAATTCATATTTAATAATTGAATACATATAGTAAGAAAAATATATTGTTCAATTTACTGATGTAAAATTATACCTTTTGCATTCGAATGAACAATTAAGGGATTAAATTTTGTTTAAAATTACTACTTAATAATAGAAAATGGAATGTTGTTATTATATAAATGAATAATTATTATTCTTGTTATATTATACGTATTTCTTTATCTGGGAATCATAATTATATATTAACATTTTCTTAAACTTTCATGAGCAATAAATAATTTGGATTTAATAAATGAGAGAGAAAAATTGACTTCTTTAATATGTTTATATTAACGATATTTTTAGAATAAAATATTTAAAATGCATCTAACTTCGACAGTTTTTTTTTTATATATAAGAATTTTTTTTAATATAATCATTTTTCATTAAAACCATAAATTTATAAATTTAAAACTTGTAAACTTCAGACTTCTATGAAAAATGTTTAATAAATATTTATACAAATGATATATTTTTTTAGTCTCGATAAATTTTATTATTAAGACAAGAATTTTTGATTAATTATTTATTAATATTGTGCGGCATAGAATTTAAGTAATGTATAGATTAAATTAGAGAGTATTTAAATAAAACTCTTAGATTATATGAGAAAAGTATTTAATTAATGATTTTTTTATCTACAAGTTTTGGAAAAATTTTCCTTTTTTTGTTCTTAATAATATCATCGTCATATTTAGTTTATTGTTTTTTGAGTTACTTACTTGCTCTTAGCAGTCATAAAAGTAATATTTTTCTTTAAAGCGTTGAAGGTAGAAATAAACCAATACGTATTTTATCATAAATATAAAATCAAAGATATAAGATAACACAACATTTGTTAATAAAGCATAGAAATTTGTAACAAATTTGTTAATGTATTGAAGCATAGTTTATAAATATCAATGATGATAGCAAGAATATATTAGCAGTTATAAAAACCAATGTACCTAGCATTTGAAACAACGAATAAAATATTTTTATGATTTTTTATTTCAATTTAATAAATATAATATTAATGCATAAAAAACTTGGGTATTAAACAATTTGTATATTAGCATTTATTAATAATGCATTCCTGTTATGCATTACAGCTTCTTTCTATTTCTAATATATGAAATAATCATAAACGTAGCATTATGGAGGAAAAAGCTGATAGCATCAGGATGACTGAATAATGAAAGCAGAAATAATTATATAATAATATACTGTAAGATAAATTTATATTTAAAATGCTAGAAAACAGTTATGATAAAAAAAAATCACGTGACATACGTTCAGCATCGGTCGAAATTAAAAGTTAACTAAATACTTTACCTTCGATTTTCAAAATTTTGTCTAAGGGTATTTATAGAAAATATGTAATTTATATTTTTCTAGCACTGCATTGTAATTCATGTAATTTATAAATTACGCTATTCTGAAAGCTCTTTACATTGTGCATTTTATGCAATTAGCATCAATTTACTCGATATTTTTCGATTTTATTATAAAAAGCAATTTTTCCTTTGAAACATCTTTTTAATGTAAAAGTTAAGGTAAGAGTGACATTTAATATAAAATATGAAGGGTCGTATCCTATGAGTTTGATTAAAAATGTCGATGAAATGGCATCGCTATTATCTACGAAGTTACGAGAATTGTATTTTATTGTTTTGTTTTAGTTTTAGTTTGTTGTTGTTTAATCTTCATATGAAAAATTTCAAGTAAATTAAAAACTTTTAAGACACGCTTAAGCTGACTTTCGAATAAAAGTGGCATTTTACCGAACTCGCCGATACGTTAAACCTCTATCTTTTTTATTGTTATCATTTTCTCGTGATGGATCGTCAAATAATTCATACAATTCATACAGTTCATCGGACGTGTTGCCGATAACCGATTTTAAATTACCGATAAATTGTCCTGTCGTGTCCAAGTCGACGGCAGCCGTGGATCGATAGAGCGAAAGGCCATGGACCAGCAGTAGCCATCTTAACGTCTTAGTTTTGTTCATTAGAATGCCGGGGACTTGTATCGCATGTAAGTAGATGAGGTCGAGGTCATCGGGGTCGTGCGTTCGCCTCGTGTATAAACGGGAATGGAGATTTTTCATTGGCAGTGGTTCAATGTAGCAAATCGGTAGCAGCTTCGCTCCGACACTTTCCAAGTACGTAATCCGCCCCCTTTGCTGGCCCTTTTGTAGCTATTCGATGATTTCGTACGCGAGAGATCGCGTTGATAGCGAAAGGCAGAGAGTGGTGGCGATAAAAGCTTTATGCCTGCTTTTACTCTTTTATTTCCACGATGTTAAGCACTAAACGCTCCTTGGCTCCTCGAGAAGCAAACGGAGTAGGAAAGCTTTCAATAAATTGAGGATATAGCGATTATTACATATACCTATACACATACATTACACGAGAATAAACATTTATTTTATAAAAACTTGCGTAGCATTGGGCTCGTTCTTTTCTCATTATGCTTGTAAACTATAATTAAAAAAAAGTTCAAACTATATACTTTTTACAAAAATGTTTTATGTTATGTGTTTACTCGTGCTTACATTGGCGCAATTAATTGTGTTTAACAGAACAATTTACATACAGATAATCCTTTTATTCTTGATAATTTATTTAAAACATGTATTATTTGTATAATGGTGAAGAGGGTTTTATGCTCATGAATTTAGATGAATGGAATAGTTGGAATGTTATGCAAAGTAGATTGTAGATATTAAAGTAATTTATTATTATTGATAACAGGCACCTATTAAATAAATATAGAACTTGATGAGGATTTATAATAAATTATACAATGTATTAAGAAAATAACATATTCAATTATCCTTGGTTTTTATCAACATATCCGTAGAGATAACTTGTAATGTTATCCATGAAGTTGCTTTCATATTTCAAACGTACACTTTATTAACTATAAAACATTATAAAATAACGTTTTTAGAAGTACAATATTTATAAGAATAGACTTTTTTTCTTTGTTGTTTTTTTTATTTATTTATTGAATCTTTGATAGTGTTTGGACGAAAATGTTTTGATGAGAAACGATGTGTTTCGTTTGGATTGTTGTTTAATTGTGGTTTTAACGTGAGATTTTCTGAATAATATTTCAAGGATATTAATAAATATGCATTGTATCCGTTATATAACATGATAGTTACGCGAAGGGAAAAAGTTTTTTCACTATTTTTCAATAAGAACAAATGATGTTGGTATTGTAACGGATAAAGAATTAAAATTTGAGAATTTTATCTCAAAGTTTAACGACTATATAATGTATATATATATTTATATGTTTCGCCAAATCTTTGAAAGTTTGCTTAGGCTTTCTATGATTTTAGCATATATTGTGACGGACAATACAGCACTTTCTTTGAGTGAAGAGTATGTAAAATTTTCAAGATATGTTGGTAGATATTGGTCGTTGAGCATCTACCATACGTAGCCTATTTGTAATTTTTCTTTAATTGTAAAGCTCAGCTCATTAGGCTAATAGATGTTCATTAATTATTAAACCGATGATTCGCCTTGACACTTTTTATTAAAATCCAATGTTGTTATGAGTGTCACTCAATTTCAGTTTACAAATGATTAAAATTATTCATTATATGTTTTTGGCTAAGAGCAATTTACCTAAGCATTAAGCTTCGCAATAAGAAATGCAGAAGACTGCCTCGGACATAGAGAATAAAGTCGCTCGATATGTTTCTAAAAAGCGAAGAGCCCGCGGTGAAGTGAGACGAGGATAAGCCAAAAAAGCGCGAGCAATCGATAAGTTTTAAGAAGAGAATTTTAATGACTTGTGTGCACGAAATGAGCGCGCATCCGAGTCGGGCCGAACTCTCAATTGTCTCTCAATCCGATTCAGCGAGGGTAGAGGACACCAGTGGTCCTCCCTTACGTTAGTACACTCTTGTCCTGAGTATTCGCTAACAAGGACATGAGCAATTCAGCCTTTGACCACACGGAGTCTGAGCCCAGAGAAGCGAGTAACGGCTCATCATTCGTTGCAAGCGTTACGCGTTGTTGTCCAGGGCGAAGAGTTCGGCAGCTGGCCGCTAGATGCCGGCGTCATCGTCGAAATTACCCTTTCGGACGGCGGTGTGTCGGTGGAAGGGGGCGGGAGGAGGTAAGAAGTTCCAATGTCGGGGGAAAATACTCGCAAGACTCGTACCCGGCGACGTAGAAAGTCGAAGATGCGCGTACGAGGATGAGGACGAGGGGCCTGTGCTCGCGGGGATGGTCGTGACGGCTGATGAGGAGGATGCGGAGGATGAAGAGGAAAAGGAAGAGAAGGACGAGAAGGAAGAGGAGGGAGAGGAACTGCGCAGGTGGCTCGATCATACCGGAAGCATGTGAGTACTCCTGTGTGAGAATGCGTGCGTGCACGTCGAGCGTCGGATGGATTATGGATTTTTTTTTATCCCTTCCTTACTACTTGGCCAGCTTTACATGCGTGTCGCTGTTAAAAGTACGATGGTATCGGAGGGAGGGGCGGGGAGGGGGGCTGGGTGGCTAATGGCAGGTAGCTTGGAGGGGGTAGGACTACTGGTGGTGGTTGTTGTGTAGTGGTGATGGCCAAGGAATTATTGGCACGTGCGATTTTATTAGGTCGGTGGGTTATCTGCGATTTTACCTGACATTTATTTAAGATTATTTGAGGAGAGTATTGAAGCGCGATTGTGCTCGTTGCTTTGCAGGATCATTGCGATCGATAAACTAAGGTATAAAAAATTCGCTATACAAGTTGGTTTTGCAATCTATTTATCTTGCTGGCAATGGATTTTCTGATAAGATCGAAGTGTATTTATTTCACTAATTTGTACTTTTTCTATACTGTAGATTGAAATTAAGCGAACGAAGGAGATAATTATAGTTCTTTTTCAGTTCTTTAATTACGTCATAATGTGCGCGTAAATTTGAAAGTGATTATCATAATTTATCGCGTTGTACAATCTCACTTACGATATAATTAACATATGGATAAACAAACTAAATTGCATGCACAACGGCTATTTTCTACAATTTTCTTTCCTTATATAATTTTTTTACCAGTTTTAATTAATACTATCTAACATCATTAGGTAATATTTAATTATAATTTCCATTAGATTTTTTTTCTATACAATTTATCAAGCAAAAGACAAATTAAAAGTTCAGCATACATTAAAGCCTCTTTTGTAGATTATTTAGGTTTAACAAATTCAAACTTTTATAGGATTATATTTCATATCTGTTTCTACGAAATATCTTTTCAAGTCTACAATATCAGAAAGTCTGTAATTTTGCATATTGCTTTCTCGCCATTAATTTTCTATCAAAGAGCTACGATTTTTGATAATAATTTTACCGTTTAATAAAATTTAAAAATAAGATCATAGAAAATTATCTTTATAATTCTACTGAGACTTTTAATTAATTTTATTACGAAATTTAATTTTTAATTTCAGTAAAAATATTATATGTATTTATTCACATTGCGAATATTAAATATGTAACGTAACTTATGTTTTTCCTTGTAAAATTAAGGAAATACTTATTCATTTATATAAAAATGAAAAATAAAATTACTGAAATCTTTTATATATTTTCTTTATTTTCTACTTTTACACCAGATTTTTACATTGAAAATGTATCTTCCTATTAATATTACGGCGAATCGTTTAAATTAATTTTAATACATCATAGAAATGATTATACATTGTAAGTTGATAATTGAAATTTGCATAAAATATTTTATTATTGTAATTTAAAAATCTCTTGTATATTCATTAAATATCTAATAAAATTTGAGATTTTTTATATATTTGATTAACATCTTCTAATATGAATTGATATGTTTTTTGTTTTTTTTTTTTTAGTATTAGAATTTCTTGAAGTTTGATGAAAAGAACATTTTATTATTATTTTCAAAAATATATGGGTTTCTTATCAAAAGTAGTAAATACATTTAATTTACTTGGTAACAAGGAATTTGCGGGAAAAGGTAGGCTTATTTGTTAAAAGCTAAGCTTGGAAATTCTTATTTGAACAAGCTTTTTGTTTTGGCAAGGAAAAAGAAAATTATTATGATTTTGATGTAGATAAGTCAAAAATAAAAAAAAAAAACTATAATTTCACATATATGCATTTCGAAAAAGTAAATTTAATGCTTCAATAATGCTCTTACATTTAAATCATTGGTTTTTCTTTTCAAGATCGTGCTATCATCTTAATATATTGAAATTATAATTATAGCTGAAATAGAGCCATTAATAATTTGTGAAATTAAAACTGAAAGAGTAAATAATAAACAGTATTGTTCTTATGGTTGCTAGTACTCATTTTTTACAATCTAAGATTAAAAGCAATTGCAGTACACAAAGTAAGACGCATACAACGATATATTACTACCGATAGAACTGTCGTATGTTATTTTTATGAATATTCTGATAATATTTTAAACAATGTTCTCGAAAATATTTAATTTATTCATAACTTATCTACAGGATCGTCCTATTAAAATTTGCCAATAATCATAAATACAAGCAAGCGAATACCTTCTTTTCTACGTGATTTTGTAAAAAACTCTTATTAGTTACATATTAGAAATGCCAATGTAAAGGTTAGTTAAAATTACAATCCAAATGCTAATAAATAGAATAACCTACATTCTTTTTCCAATACTCCATTAACACATCGTCGATATCTGTGTTGCGTCGTTTCGAGAAGCGAGAAGGTGAAAAGCCACTTTGAGACGCATTTCCGCCAACACCTCCACGACTTATATAAGCGGGTTACGCTCGCTGGCGAAAGTTGAGTGACCTCAACTTGATAAGAGTCTTGAGTACTTCCACTTATTATTCTCGGATCGTTTGTGCGATTTCGATCTGAATGTCGTATTGGTTATAGCGTAATCTCGTGCACGTAAGGACATTTTCAAAGGCTTCGGTCGTTCACTTGCGAGCGATCGTGCGATGCATTTTCTCTCTCCCATTTTCTGTATTTACACGAGAGGACAATTTCCCTTACCTCTTTACTTGCCCAAGAGAATGGAAGTTGAAGTATTTAAGCTTATAAAGGCAATAACAGGTCGATACGTTTGAATCTAAAAATTATTATAATTACATGCTATGGTATCCATGCAATTGTATCGGATCGTTGAGTTTTAGAAAGTTTTATTGCACTGATGGAGCTTAGAGTATGTAGCTAGTCGTTTTGAATTACGCAATTTCAATACTGACGATTCGTGATAAACTAGTCGAATAATCGGTGAAATTGACAGAATCCGACACAAGTAACAGAGAAATACAAAACTTATATTTCATAATTTTTCATTATCTTTTATGCTCTTTGACTTGTTTAACAATTGGTAAATTTGTGGAATAATTATAATAATAACATATCAATTGAGAGCAATAATGAAACAATTTTTATTATTCTTTACTTATTTAGTGATTTTTACAATTGTATCTTATCTTTATTGTATAAAAAAAAAATACTTAATTGCTTCTTTGAATTGAGGGTTACGGTGATTTTATCATTTTTTCTTCCTCTTTTCGACCGATTTAGTCAAGCATACAAGCTTTTTCAGCTCTTTTACAGTATTAATCCAAGACAAAAAAAAAAAAAAAAAAAAAAAAAAAAAAAAAAATAAATAAAAGTATAAAAAGCCGTATATGGGTCGGACATGTATAACATGTTACCTCCTCAAAGGGTTCAATCTAGACGTGAATAGCTTTTTCGATTTTGTCCCCCAAGGGCTATTTTTCATGATTCTATCCCTCTTACGTGCTTATTTCATTGGCTTTACGTTAAAAATTTACGTATAAAAAGCCGTATATGGGTCGGACATGTATAACATGTTACCTCCTCAAAGGGTTCAATCTAGACGTGAATAGCTTTTTCGATTTTGTCCCCCAAGGGCTATTTTTCATGATTCTATCCCTCTTACGTGCTTATTTCATTGGCTTTACGTTAAAAATTTACGGCAGAGAGGATCGTAGAGAGAAATTGGTCAACGAATGTTTTTGCGCTCGAAACGAGATGATTCTGAACAGCATTCCTAAACGTAATATTTCGACGCGTTGTTTTCGAAAAGAAAAAATGTTCTTATTGAAATAAAAGTAAGGATATTCTCCCCCATCATGTGAATTATTAATTTTTATAATCAAGACCAACGACTATGAAATATCATGTAACAACTGGTTTCATTCATTAATAAGCAATGCATTTTTAAATTAATAAATATTTGTTAATATTTAAACTTTATTAATCGACATTTCTAAGTTTAGCTCGGAAAGCGTTGATTAACAATTATGCATCTTGATTTGAGTACTTAAATAATAATAAAGTATCATATTACGAATAAAGGCCATTAATTATAATATTACAAACTCGCAGAATAACCATACTAATGTAAAAATACATTATTTATTATGCATTTAATTGAATATTCTCATTAAACAGTTATAGATGTGCCTAATCGTAATGAGGGAAAACTATCGATTAAATGGCAGTTGACGCTCCCTTCCTACCAGACTCAATAATTCATTCTACAAACACTACCATATAAAGTACAAAAGCCTTTGGGCATCCATATAATTAATAGCAATTAATTATCTGATAGATTATTATATAATTATACGCTTCGCGATTACCTCTTGTACTTGCAGCTTTACAGCGCCGAAAATTTTCTTTCGTCGATACATCTCGTAACGCGTGCAGCCAATAGTGAATTCTCCCTCCTGTCGAGTCAATGTAATTACGGCTAAAGTCGCAAATATAGGAGAGAGATAGTATATGCGAACATTGCGTGTGCGCCGCGGACAATCCGACCACTGGGAATTATTCTAAAGTACGTAGGTTGAAAATTATCCTTATTCAGTCTTTTATTTCCCACGGTCAATGATTTTGGTGATTCACGCTGACGCGAATTGAGGCAACGAGACAAAATTATCGATAGAAATAGCAATAAATTTATACAGAGAATTGCTTGTGTTTTACAATTTAGCAATTGAATTCTCGCAATTGAAAAGTTTCGTTTGATCGAATGTTCGAGGGCAAATCGGCATAATCGTTTGCTGCAATCCCTTCTCTACGGATGCAAGCTAATCTGTACTTTATATAAGTAATTTTAAATTTCAAACAATCTAATCGATTATTTTCTTATTCCTTTGGAAATTACAGGTATTGTAAAAAATACCGCGTAACGTGAATATCACGGGATAGTGAAATTTGAGTTTACAATATGATGCGGCCATTATGCGACATTAAAACGCATCATGTATAAATAGTTAAAAGCTATACTTTTAAATATATCGGTTTTCTAACAAACTAAAGATAAATTTATAATAACTAAAGATAAATTTTTTAAGTAAATTTCCCGTGGATTGTAAACGTAACTCTGCAAGAAATTTCAATCTCTTCGTTAATTTTAATATCATTAATAAGTTATTTAGAAAGTATAAGATTGTTTACAGCTGCTAAATGAAAAAGAGAGACAGGGAGAAAATATCAATCGAGACTATTCGTTTCTATCAAAGTGCAAATAAGCAATATTAGATTCTAACATAAAATAATAAATAAGTCGATGCAGTGCTTTAATATAGTAATCTGGTATACTTCTAGTATAATAGTTACAAAATAAAAACATAAAAAGTATTTTCTTTATTTTAACTATAATGCGTGCGTGCGTGCGTGCGTGCGTGCGTGCGTGTGTGTGTGCGTGTGTATTCTCCACTATAATATGTAGTATTGAAAATTTCTTTGTAATTTTAATCGTGTGGAAAGCGTGAATAGTTAAAAATAAAATAAAATATTAAATAATATATATTATAAATAGGAACAAAGGGAGTTAGAGTGACTGGAGCTTGAATGTGAGAACTGACGTGCGTTTGATTTTCATTGTGCATGGAATTTAAGGTAAAATCGGAAGAATATGATTTTCCAAATGAAAGGAATTGATTAAAGGTTGGCAATGATTTATCCTATTGTAGAAATTAAGTGATAAAGATATATTTTAATGTGAAATTCAGCGCGAGAATTCAAATTTTTCATTTAAAGGAAACCATTGATATTATCATCTTTTTCAAATAATAAATAGTTTTTAAAATCCAAAAATTAATAAATACCATTTTTTATTTCTTGCATTTAAAATAATAAATTATATTTAATGTAAGTTATGTTTTTTGTATATTATTATAATAATGCGATGATTGATGAATGCATCGATTATGACATTTTATAATATGACCGAAGCTTCAATTTGTTAATTTTCTCATTGTACATTAATTAAGTTCAATTTAGCTGTAATTATTTTGAAACATTAACTAAAGAATTTTCTAATTTAATGTTTCAAGACAATATACCGGTATTTTTACAGTGGTCAAATGGATTAATATCGATCGTATAAAATATACGTTTTTATAAAATAAATGGCTTTTTTATTTAAAAAGAACCTTTTCTCTCGAAATTGTATCTCCGATTGATTTATTCGCGAAGCAATTCATAAGTCTTATGCCGACAAAAAGAAATGCTTGTCAATGTTTACTCGCCAAAGATATAAATCTCTTATTAACGGATTACGTTTTATAAGGTAATTAATCTAATATTGAAACAATATGTTTGTTATGCATTCGTTATAAATTTGTACAATTAATTGTAAAGGCAATGATAGTCATATGACAATTTAATATTGCATAAAGACCGAATTATTATATGATTATAGGCAATCTGCGCCTAGGCACGATTCTATCAATGATTATTTGAAAAAGTGAAGCGTCAGCGAATCAAGTAGTATTTCCATTTATTAAAATACCATGAATATTTCTGCTTCACAGCATCGAAGCATCAAAACTTGAAAAATACTAATACTTTGTAGGTCCAGTAGCATTATCAAATAGCATCTCGCTTCCGAAGATAATAGAAGAAGTTTAGGAAGTCAGTATTATGATGAAAAAGCGAATTAACCCTTCGTTCCTCTCGATTCAGTGCCCTGGAAAATATTCTCCTCTCTCGCTCGGGATTGCTGTCCAGGAGTCGGGCTGAGACGACTCGCGTCGACGTCGAATCGATACGCTCGAGGAAGTCCGGCGCAATCGTCGTCAGAGACGTTCGGGGCGCTGCTGCTGCTATTTGCGTATTGCTTCGCGCGTTTCCCGACGAGATGCCGCGGGCGCTCCGACCTATTGATTTTGCGGCCACTAGAGGCGGCGAATCCCAGCCTCGCGTTACTAGGAGTTACGTGATCGGGCCTCAGCGGCGCGTGGGGCCCCTTACCCGACGGATGCGCGCTCATTCCTAGGATCCCCGAAATCCCGATGAACCTCGCGGAGTTAACTACTTTAGGCAGAAGTTTGGCTTACGTATTTTGTCTTTGTGATTGTTGAACTCGATGATAGGATGATGACATTGAAAGCTTTTGGCCGTGACTTTGCGCCTTGGAGTTTCATGAAAGCAGCGTTTGTACGAAAATTTACTAGGTTTATTAATAGGACTGTTCTAACGCAGCTGAATGGTTGTAAAATGCATTTCGCAGAGGTGCATTCGATAAACTTTATGCATAGTGGAAACGACGGAGCCGAAATGTTGGATGACTTCGGAGTCTCTGGAGATTTACAACTCGCTTTGCGGCAAATATATTCTAATACTTTATCAGGAATAGGATTAATTATCTTTAAAACAAACATAGTGACATTAATGGTATTAGCAACGCTTTTTAATAAACTGGTAGTTTTATTATAGTTGTTATTAATTTAATTACGATATCATTGGTATTAACTAGTGGATTTTGTAACTTTATTAAATGCAAGATTTCAGTGTTTTTTAAATTAAAATGTTTTTGTTTTTTGTTTTTTGTTTTTGTTTGTTTATTTTTTGTTTTTGAACGAACATTTTTAATGTCATTCAATGTCACGTTTATTGATGGACCGTTCTTATTAGTTTCACTATCCAAGAAACTTTTGTAAAAAAAAATTATAACCACTACACCTGCAGTAATGAGTATAATACTACAATAATGAGCTTTAATTTACACATACCATGTTAGCTTTCGAGAATTTGAATTAAAATATTAATGCCAAAAGGCATCATTTGTGCGATAAATATTTTAGTGGTTGTACAGGAAAATAGAATAGTTTTAACATTAAGAATCATTTACTCGAACGATCTATCAATGCTATTTCTATTCTGGCGGATTTTATTTTAAAATTTGAATCATTCAATTCCTAAAAATCGAATTTTATTATGAAATATTTAGCATACAAAAGCTCTCAATCCCAATCTCATATTTAAGCATTAAAAATCCATTAGATCTCATAGTGATATTGAATTCGTATCAAAGCGGTGCATTAAACTTTATTACAAATTATTTTATGTCAGATAAATCATATATTTATGACATTTAAATAAAAAATTATTTTATAAAATTATTTAACATGTCACCATTGTCTCTTTTAAGACTAAATTCAAGTATATAGTATGTATTTATAGAACAATGTACTATCTATTGTATATGGATGAATTAATTTTTATTTTCAAATATTTTTTACAAGCCAGTATTAAGAAATATGTCTTATACTTAAATTTTCAGTGTATTATATAAAATTTTAGGGTTAGTGTGTTATTATTTTATAATATTATTATAAATTTACAAAGGTAGAAATATTATAATTGCTAGTAATTTATTGACTTACTAGATTATGCAATTAATTTATGTTTTATTATGTAATAAATAATTAATAAGTGAATTAAAAATATTTCATAAAATATGGATTTTACACATTTCAATCTCTCATTTGCGAAAATTTAAAAATATTTAATGTCTCCTGTAAATTTTATGACAAAAATTAAATATTGCATGTCTTTAGTCCTTAACGAACATTCTCATTGATGAAAAATTGGAACTTATGAATAAAATTTCCGAGACTTTTTAAATACTTAAATATAAGTGAATATTTTAAATATATAAACTTTATTTACTACAAAGTAATTCTGATTTTGCGAGCATTTTTTGTTTCAATACAGCCAAGAATTTCTTTAATCGAAAGATGAAACGGAATTTAAGTAGAATTTACATAGAGATTTTTTTTAGCGAGTTATTGTTCTGTAGATGTGAGTTATTTTAATGCAAAGAATGTTATTTTACGCGACAAAGCTCTGGATATTCCATACGAAATTTATCAATTTCAACTTTAAACGAATATTTTAATATGAATATATAATTATTTGATATAATATTGATCAAGTTGCTCAATTAATATTGATGTTATACATCTAAGATTTTAAATAATGAATGATGACGATAAAAAATAACTATTAAATTACAATTTTTTTTTTCTTGACTAAATAATGTTGACAAATTCTGTTGATTCTTTATAGAGCTACTAAAATAGTATTTTATTATGTAAATATAAGTTCGAAGTGTGAAGTTGACAACAATGTGTCATATACAAGAATAATTTTGTTTTCACGCCCATACCGCAGTCCCATTATCATTGGAAGTTAACTCGGCACGTACGAGAAGGATAAACTCGCAGGAGTTGTGAAAATATTTCTACATTCTTTCGTCTGGCTATTGTAATATATATATATATATATATGTGTGTGTGTGCGTGTGTGTGTGCGTGTGTGTGTGCGCGCGCGCGCTGCGTGTGTCTTTTATTGCTTTATATTATCTGTAAAAGTGCAAAAAATTCATGGCGAATCTATCAATGCTTATTTTATGGTATTATATTTTTTTTTTCATTACTATTGATAATGTGATAATTCGTTATAATACATTGTTAAATCATGTAACAAATTTGTTAATGCATATTAAATAAATAAATTAAAAATTTTTTATACTATTATTGGTAAGTTTTTTTCAGTATGTTTATGGGGATGCGAACGATGTTTTTGATGTTGATTCGATGCTTCATGATGTATCCATATAAAACAAGATAAAATTTTATGGTTTGGAATACTGATATTAGTGACTGTAGTTTCTCTACAAATTTTATACTAACTAAGTAAATGCTTAATAATTTATTAATATCTACTCTTTCTTTGATTTATTTAATATGGTCTCATAGCTTAGTACTTTTTTTCATAACAAAGTCGAAAAATCACTTTTCGGGCATTTATTTTAGATGGATACAATTAAGAGCGCGTGAACTTCAAAAGAATACCAATTCTAAGCAATTGCATATATGTTTGTATTAATAATCCATGAAATTTATATCGAATTTAAAATTCTTATATCATGTGCGCAAATTTTTCGTGAATAGGAGAGTCACAAATATAAATAACTAAAAGAAAAAATAAATAAGATATAGCAATCAGCCACTCGAATGTCAGAGTTGCCTATTGATTTCGATGACTGCATTATTTTAAAATATATTGCAACGGATTAAACATAAGCTTCGAATAGATTCTTAAAATAATGTTTGACTGCGCATCTATTAGAACTATCTACTTCTAAGAAAAATTGTATGAAAAACGTAAATATAACATTTGATTTGAAGGAAACGGTTAAAGTTGTTTTTCTCACGCATGCGACTGATGTATATGAAATTATATTACAATCAATTGTTTCACTACGAATGAAATATAGTAATCAACTATTATTGGAATTAAATAAATTATATCATTCTTGCGTCGAACTGTTTCTTGCATAAAGAAATAAACTATATTTTTCTTGTTTATGTTCTGTATTTTTCATGACACAGATTTTAATTGATAAAAAGTATGTAACATTGACTCGGCCTATTTTAATGAAATTTTTTTCTTAACGTGTCTTAATGACGGTCTGTCTCGTCGACACTTTCGTATATAAATAGTTACGCGTAACATGGTATTAGTAATGCACGTGAAAAAAAATAAATAAAACAATAATTATATAGATTAAAAAATTATGGAAATATGTACTATTCTATATTAAATTTATATTTAACAAACGTTAATAAACAATCGTATCGAAGCAGGCCTGTTGATAAACTTATTGAAAAATATTATTTTCTAAATTGTCTTTCTAAATCTATCACCTTACACTAATAATTAACAATTTTCGTGATTATTTTTATTTGAAAATGAGCAATTTACGGCCTGGAGAAACGATGTTCGAAAAAAAAAGTATCACGCGATTGGTAAGTTTATTTGCTTCTTGATGCAAATATCAAAGTTTTAAATGCAAATTTATGGGCAATCTTGTTTTGTCGTTTCGTAACCTTAACGAGTCACCAAAATACGAGAAAGACAGAAAAAAAAAAAAAAAAAAACGTACCTCGTATTATCGCGCACTTAAGAAAAATCGGCTTCGAACAATCGCGAGCCCACTAGCGTTTGACGATCAAAAAATCCTCATCGGATCCATCCAACGCACCGCAAAAGTCTCCGTCTTCCTCTCGCCCCACCCCCACCTCATTATCAAAATAAAGCCAGATGAAATACGGCGAAGATAAAAGAGCGCACCTCAAGTGAACGGTACGTACGTAGACATTGGCCGGGAAACGAGGAGGATTACCGACCGAGACCGACGGACATCTCCAGCTTCGGGGGCTCGGATTGGGATTCCCGGCGCCGGCCTTCCTCTCCCGGCCGTCCGTCCTCCCATGGCCAGGTTACCGGTACCCCGGCGATAATACGGCGGCGCCTCGCTCTTGACCTTGGGAGCGCGGCCGCGACGCAGTTCAGGGCTCCTCGGGCCGTCGCAGCGCCGCCACGTGATCGAAAATAAAGCCGCCGCCGCCGTCGGATGCACGCGCGTGCAGCTACTTTTGAGCGGTGATCGGTGATTAGGTAACTCGCCCGATGCAGTGGCTTAGTGGCCTGGCGAGTGTCCGACAGTCCGGCCCGCGTTATGTCCGCGCTCGCGACCCCCCGGCTCCACCAAGTCCTCAATGGGCGCAGCGACCAGGAGGACCTCTTCGGCGCCATCTGCGCCATCAACCGACTCGTCTGGCTCGTCGTCCTCTTCAGATGGTGGAACTTCGAGATCGGCATCTAGGGATTGACGGGAGGACGAGGGAGTGGCGCGAGGAGCATCGACACGACCTTAATAACCGCAAGTTTCGGTCGAGGCTTCCACCGGGCAGGAGTGAGGCTACGCGCGAGGGAGTGGAAATCGTATGTGGCGTAAAGTAAATATTCACGGATGAGGATGTTATTTGACGGGCCGAGTCTGTCGAAGCCTAATCGTCGTATATTGGAAATACAATCAGATGGGAATACGCCCTTGGTGATGAAGGATGGTGACGAGTGTGTTTGTTACACAGGGAGGAGCTGGGACCGAGAACGAGGTTGAAGAAATGAAGAAATTGCGCCTCGTCTCGTGAGGATGCCTCGTCAGCTGGTAGAAGTGAGAAGAAACAAGAGGCAGGAGAATGAAGAATCTTGCGTGTTAATTAATTCGATATTTTCTTTATTTAATGTAACGAGCCGACGCACCGTCTCGTAACGACTACTCGATAATATTATCTTGGTCTGTATGATGTGATAATAAAACGTGATGTGAAAAAGAGACGGAGATACGTTGCGTTGAATTTATTTATGCATTCCATTTCTGTCGTTAACTTCGTAGGAATTGATCCCAATACGATCGCTATGCCGTCATCATTAAGAATGCGCGACGACAATGACGCGTTGCCTCAATGTGTAACTGGTCACGGGATGACATAAGAATCGCAAATTTTCACGCTCATTCGTTACGTTTAAGCCCGGCACAATTTTCCAACGGCCGTCTGCTTTACAGAACGCGCGCTACTCCGATAAAAGACAAGTGCTTCGTCACTAGTGAACCTCAGGCTTTGCGCATTGCACGTAATTAAATAATACTTACTTTCTTTACTTGTCTGTCTTTGTATATCATCGAAAGCCTTATTTGTCATATTACTATCTATAAGCAATACTATTTTGAGGTTCGTGACGTTAAGTAAAGAAGGCCTGAGGCACAGTTGGCTTAGGAAGGCCACGTAGGCCACGTAGGTAAAGAAGCACATAATTATTTTTCAATGTGCCGATAATGCAACGTAGCACATTGAACTTGTGCCACCAAATTTTACTCCACATATTGTCGTGTTATCGTTAATGTCAATGTCCTTTCTCAGTTGGTCACGAATTGAATTCCCATAGAACTTCGTTGCTTAATTTGCAAATGGAGCTTATAAAATCTTTGACACATTAAATCGGTATCATTGAAAGAAAATATTGTTCTGGCAAAATTTTATCATTAATCAATCTTATTATTATTTAGAATATCGAGCGAAATCGTTCAGATGCGCGGTCTCCGTATCAACAATTGAAGTTCAGGGATATTGAATTTGCCATAAGTCGTTTGATTTATTTTCAAATAACAAACAGATGAGCTTAATAGGAATACTCGATATATTTGAGATGGTCAGGAGATTTGATTCGATTGCATTATCTGTTTCCCAAAGTGATAAGATTATTAAAAATAATGTACTTTTCTCATAAGAGACGCGATATAGTATTATTATATTTATAATCAATAATGTATAATTTTTTTCGATGGAGTACTTGATATTAAAGATAATATATTCATAAAGTAATTCGAAAATTTTCCGTCAAATACTTCGAAATCGGACTGCTTTATATGGATATTCAAAATAATATTCATTATTTTCTTCATTAATGTAATTTATAAATTTTACGGTATTATAAGCTTTAAGGATTTTCTGCTTCGAGCATCTCTAATATTATTAAATCTATTTGCAAAATTTAACTGCGCTATTTAAATTGCAAAAATTTAGCAAAGATTATGTAATAGCCAGCAATTTCATTGTATAACGCATAATACATAATATTATCGGCCCTATTTAACGTTTATTCAAATTATTTTGTAATTTTCGATTTAACAACAACCATTTATTATTGGAGTGCTTGAAAAATTTTCTAATTTATCTGTCGATAAAAAAACTTTCGATAAATTAGAATTCCCATGTAGTTTTAACATTATTAATTCCACAAAATTCTTTGATTTTGGTTGGCAAATTTTTTTTTTTTTTTTTTCGCTCTTATCCCCGACTCTTAATGAAATTCATTTCAAATTAATGTCTTGATAATAATTTTAAATCCTTATTTTAATCCTTTTGAAATAAAAGATAAATACTTTATTTACCATACTAGAAATACTAGAAATATTCAGTCAAACCCATTGCCTCTATTAATTACATAAATTATCACAAATATTTTAATTATTATTCTATATAAATAGTTTAAAAGGAAATAATTCAAAGCTTCAATTTCTTAGTATCTTTTGATAATTACAATATCATGTTATCTCGTAACAAACGATTTTTTATATTTTATATTTTATATATTTGCTAAATTTTATTATAGCACAATTCCTTACTTATTTACTTACCGTAAATTCAAATGCAATATTTATTTAATTTAGAAATATAGGATTGTGAATATTATCGATTAAACAATAGTTGAAACATATATGTATAAGTGGAAATTCTCATGGTACTAATTTTAGAAACAACGTCATTGAGTCTACTTGAAACGTAAATCTAGAGTATTCGTATCTTGAAACGTCATGATAATGTCAATTGTTTTTTTTAAAACCAATGCATATTTGTTTGATATATGTGCGTGTGCAGAGTTTTGCTAGATATAAAGTTTTCGTTCGTTAATAAGTCTTGTTAATATACAAAATTCTATTACATTTTTAGAACATTTAGCATCGTATATAGTACGTAGAGATTAATTATGTTGTATTATTTAATAGACAGAATTTCAAAATTATATCATAGATCGTTCGATTAATTTTATTCGTTGCATTTAATTTTCTATTTAATTTTAATAGTAAATGCAAAATAGAATAAATAATCTAGTAAAAGTATAATAATTACAATTAAATTTTCACAAATTTTTGAGAAGTGAAGTCGAAGTCTTCTCATTTACTGTTATAAATATTTATAAGTACTGTTAATTTGTGATTTGTAGTCAAAACTTTACCATTATTAATGGTCAAGATATATTTTTTTTTTTTTTTTTTTTTTTTTTTAATTTTTTTGGTTTTTTTTTTTTTTTTTTTTTTTTTTTGTATAAATTTTATGGTTAGATTTAATTTTTTTTATAAAAAATCTCAATATGTCAAGATATTAATGATAATTAAAAAAATCTCCATTGAATCTAGTCTGAAATGTTTCATCAAAAGAGCTTTCTATAATAAATAATCTATTTATAATTGTAATAGAACTTAAATTATATTTATACTTATTTGTATTTATATTATAAATAAAAATAAGTTTATTATCAGCCTACTTACAAAAACCAAATTTTCATAATGGAATTTAATATCGCTTTAAAAACACAAATATACGATTATTTTAAACAACATTCACTAGAATGAAATATTTTATGTAGTGGACAATTAAAATCATCCTCCGCGGCTTATATAATTAATCAGTATATTTTCGCGTTAATTAAAATCTAATGGTTGGGATGAAATTTGTGGATAAATTGAAAAGTAACTGAAAATCATCATTATTCCTTTTACACAATAAGCTCAAATATATTTCATATGCAAACATTTGCTTTCACAAAAATCGTTATTTCGTCTAACATTGGCATAAAAGCAGCATTAAAAATATCTCCATTTCCTTTACTAGAAAAATAAATTCACAAAGAAATAACAAAACAATGAGCATTGTGATATATTCGAAACTTCCTTTCTACTTTTCATTCTTACTTTTCTTCTTATTCTTTTTTTTGTTTTTGTTTTTTGTTTCGTTTTGCGCTTCCATGATAAAGCGTATATTACATATTAACGATTTATGCTTTTAAATAATTCAACTTATTTAACAAAGATTGGGACTTAATGTTGTGGATCAGAAATAAAACGTCACTGGATGGTGGTGCGGCAATAGACGGGTGAAACCATTCAGGAAATGGCATGAATAATGTTTACTGCTTCGTTGACCTCCTTTTTCGAGTTTGACCAAAAAAATTAGGTCATCTCCAAATGCACTTTTTGTAAATTCGTAAAATTGTTTCGAGACAAATCGAATAATTTTATCACATTCTTTCATGCACTTTCCAACACAATGTTATATCTTTGACACTTAGTGACAGCCTGCAAAAATAATATATGAAGCGAATTCTCTCCCCCGTTTGGATATATTTACAATTATATTTCATTACAGTAATAGTGTTAAGGGAATATCGGAATAATAAAGTGATTTGCATTACGTTTAGGCACATTTTAAAAAACTACGCGATTTGTATATATTCAAATCAATTTTCAAATCAATATTCTTTCAGTATATAAGCAAATGTTGCAAATGCAAAAATAAAATCAAACAGAATTTTAAGAGTAAATAACGAACAATTAACTTATAACTATATCGATGTGCACAAAATCATGAATATATATAGAAATAATTAATTGAACATTACATTAATTAAGCGTAAGAAATTAAATTTTCAATGATAATAAGCTTTTACGTACAATGTTACAATATGTTTTACCGATTTGAAAATGCGTCGAACTATCTAGCCGAAGTAAAGGAGTATTGCAGTAAAATAAATTATTTTTAGATTATACTAAAAATAAATAAAACAATTACAAAAATAAAAATCATCGACCTATTTCCTGCCGTACTTAAACATTTTTAACTGTTTTTTTTTTTTTAGTACTAAACTAGAAACAAATTGACGCAACTTGTTGTTTATATTGACATTGTTTTAACCAAAATTAAGCAATTGATATTTATCTAAGATTATTTAAATTTAATTAAAACTAAATTATGATATTGGAATGTGATGGGAACTGAGGTGTAATAAAATCATATACATATATGAGTGCTGTCTACATTGAAATTGAAGACAAAAAATAATACTTATACAATTTATAATTCAATAACATATTTAATAAATTATTTATCGCTATTATAAAGATATTATCCATTTGGGCTATGTGATATTTATTATGAAATAGAGTTAAAAAAATTTATGATCTTTCACTTTGTACAACAAGTACATTTCTAACAATAAAAAATTATTATTGTTGATAAATAAATATCCAACAGAATATGATGCTTAATTATTTTCTTTCTTACATGAGCTTTTCATTTTTTGACGTAGATTTTCTTTACTTGATTCTTTACTAGATTTTCTCTACTTACATTTATTTATACCTGAATTTTGTACGTAAATTTCTTTGAGAAATTTTTATTCAGTGGTGGTATTCGATAGACAACGAGAGATTCGTGTTTGTCTGATGTTAAACAAGTATCTTGGCTTTCAAAAATAAAAAAAGGAAGACAAACGTATATTTAAAAGCACATAATAATAAAAATAAACTTATCGAGGGACTTGTGTATTTATTATTATTTTAATATTATTGTTATCCTGGATATATGTTTATAATTTGATGTACTTATACACGATTTTAAAATTCAAAGTTACCAACATAAATATTTGTTAAACTTTGTATAATATGATGAATTCGTAAAGAGTATTTACTATATAAATAATTAGTTCGCTATAAATTTTTTAATGGATTTTATAAGCATTAACTACTGTATATACTTTCGTTTAATTCATATACAAATTAAATTATTTCGAATTTTTAAAGTTAATTATTTATTAATTTCACTCACATTTGAGAAATAACAACAATTAATTATTTAAGAAAATTATAACAAAATTTTCCTTATAACTTCAGTTAGCCTTAACTATCTTTTTAGCTAAACTTCATTTTAAACAACGTTAAATTTATAATAAATTATAATTAATAATTTTAACATTAAAAAGATATTATATTTACAGTAGTCTACCAAAATAAGCATAATTTATAAATGCTATTTGCAAAATTCCTAATGCAACAAATAATATGTCTTCATTAAAATTTCCACGTAGAATACTTAAAATAGTTAATTATTGTATAATGAACCCTTGGGATCAATAAACTGTATACTTAAATGGAGATTAATGCTAACATTTATTGTTAATTCATAATCACTTAGGTTATATTGATATACAATTCTTAAACGATTATTTAATTTTTATTATTATTATATTTTTCTGCTAAATTTAATATTCTAATGAATATTTTATAATATATACCTTCCACATATTTAATACGTGTAATTAAATTAATTTAATGACAATAAATAATCATTATTTTTGATAATAATAGTTATGCAATCATTTTTTACTTTTCTATTTAAATATTATGAAAACCTTATTTATTTCCAATTGTTTATATATCAATTCCCATACAGACTAGCATACAAATTTTATTTTGAATATGTTGGAGATAATGTGTAAAATATAGAATACTAACATTATAGAAAATTTGTAGAGTTGAAGGCTTTTGTTTTCTTTACTAACTTTGAACTTACGAGCAAATAGTTTATTTAAAGTATGAAATATGTTGATTTATTTATGAATTCTATATTGAGTTTTAAATTTATGAAATTCTATGTACCATTGAACTTATTATTAATAGGTGTCAAATAACGTTTAAATTACTGCTTTTGCAATAAGTCCACGAAATTTCCCAACTAACTTATACAGTTTATTTACAAAATCATGAATTAAAACATGTTTAACTAAGATAATAATATTTTTAATATTTTTATAAAATGTGGTTGAACTTTTTAAATCTCTAAGTAATAAAATAAAATCATCATTTATTTAATACTATTAACTATTAACTTAAGCTTAGTCGGTTTTGGAAAATTATTTAAAAAATCAATCCGTAATGGTCAGATGAGGTTTTCCTATTAAAACATGACGTTACAAAATTTTTCTCAATATTAGTGTAATTTTACCACCCATATATATGTTTACACACATGGACATGGGTGCGCGCATACATACGCGCAACCATACATACATAATAATATAGTAGTTCATTCGCTCTATCAGTATTAAATGATCATTTCGAAGTGACAGTTATTTAAGTTTTAATCACTTATAATAACTTATAATGTTAATTTTTATTTGAATTCTTTAATTCGTCGACTTTCTGCCTTTGCGCATATCATAAATTTATTGTATATATACTTATGATTGATCTCATCAGATTGTTAATTAAATTAAATACAATAATTTTTAAGGCAGTTCAGTTGTAGTTTCTTAAGCCTATTTAAATAAAAATTTATATACTTTTTATAATTCTATTGTATTTATAATATGGGATCATCGTGCATTGGCATCATCATCGGACGGGATTTTGCTTTGGATATTTTTGTCGTACGCCGATGAGAAAATATGTAGATATTCAGTAAATATTAATCCTTCGGTAAACATTTACATTTATTCTTTTTATTGAAATGTTCAAACGGTTGATAATATTTTCCCCGTAAAAGACTAAAACTCATATAAAGTTCATGTTTTTCTACTTATCAATAAATCTCTAATAATATATGTTGCATAAGATTTGTATGAAATGCTCAATCGTTTTTAAATAAATATACTTACAATTGGTTATCTTGACTATATCATTGAAGAGTCTGTACTCGATAGAGTTTCCCAAATCTTCCGAGACACGTTGGTAAGCTGCTGCTGTAGAATTTCCGTTTGCGAAAATAATGCAAAAGTAAAGAGGAAAAATAAGAGGTACTGAGGTACCGCGAGAGAGTGAAGCAAGACGTTTACGGCGACAGCATTGCCTGCACATTTCCCGAGTAATAGCTCTGCGACATTTCTCCTTATCCTCGCTCGTCCCTGGATGCCAGCAGATGAGGTTCCCGCTAACTGATACCGGCTTATGTGTAATCAGAAATGTACAAGCTTTGCTCTTCCATCCGGGATGAAGGGATATCGGAATTATCATAATAGAATGATTTAATGGTATCGATTGGGGTCGATTGAGGAAATGTTGGTTTCGAAAATTCATTTCACGAAAATTACACGGTGAAGCCTTGCGCGGGCGTTTTCATTTTCGTTTTAAGAATACCATTTTTTTTCTTTCAATTCAACTTAACGGTTCGCTTTAATGCTACAACGTGAATTTACCTCTCCATATCACTTTTGATTTAATAATTCGTAATGAGTATTTGTTATAATTTCTTTAATCTATTACGATGCTTATTATGCGTATACTTAAAATTTTATATCGCAAACTTAAAAATTCACTCGATTTTAATGACAAAAATAAGATAAGAAGATTTATTATCGATCAAAATTCTATTTAACATTTCAACTTTAAAGGTAATTTTAATTTTAAATCAATTATGTCCAGCATAATTATGGCATTGTGAGAAAAAATTTGTCTTTTAGTAAAATTCTTGAAATGCATTGAAATAAACGAGGATCGCATAAATGACAATGCCGTAAGAAAAGCAGCAACGTAAATTATAATATTTCATACTATACGATATGATTTATATTAGTGGAATACTTCGGCATGAATCGATGGTTGGTAAAATATTAAATAATAATCATTATGCTTAAAGTGGAGATAAATTAATGGTTTTGGATTCGAGAGTGAAAGTATAAGACCGCGAATGGTATTATCACGTGATATAATGCGCAGTGTGTCAGTGTGAAAGCATCCCCATCACCATTGCTTGTGAATAACGGACAATTAAATATATCAAGCAGCGGCGCATTCGGCTGATTCACATAAAAATACAGACTAGCATCACCCAATGAACTTGACAAAGTTCACACGAAGCGAGTACGATCGAAAGAATGAGCGACATGTGAGTGCGCAGGACGATAAGAAAATAGCATACGTCGGACACATGACGTCAGAATTTAGCTGGGAGAATCAAGGATTTAATTTTCGATTAATCTTTTCCCTTATTTACGTTCAAATGTTGCAATATTGATGAGCCAAAATGCGAAATAAAGCAAGGTAAAGGGAAACTGTAGAAAGCGCAGTTGCACAAATATTTATTCGAGGTGAAAGGGACATACAAATATAATACAAGTTTAGGGACCATAAGGATGATAATTGAATGAGTTGATGACAGAATAGATGGACGACGTACAGTAAGATCATTTTCTTATTGGACATGAAAGTCATTTAACGTTCACTTTTATTCGTTATATTGAATACGTTTAAATACAAATTTATTTATTCAGAGTTAAATATTTAATTACGCGTGAAAGTAACGTAGAATTTCCATATATAGAAAACGAATTTTTGTAAACGTTAAAATGTAAAAAACCGAAGTTAGGAAATCATGTATTTGATTTTTGTTTTATTTTGCGAAGAATATTTATTAATTGAAAACTAGACTTAGTAAATAATGTCACGTTGATTTATTTTTCCTACTGGAATATCTTAATATGTATTCTTGATAATAGATATTTCATGATTCTATATTCAGTTTATTATCAATTATTACGTAGTGATTTTAAATAATTAAAAATATTAAATTTAATATTCTTGCTATTCAAGATTTTGAAAATAATGCATATTGTAAATTCCAACGTATATTGTATTTACAATTGCAATTTAGAAATATATAATTACTAGCATAATAATTGATTGCTCCAGAATTGATTTAATAAACGAATTTATTCGTCAATTTGCAAATTTTGTAGATATTATATTATAAATATAGGAAATTAAACTCGAAATGTCCCGAGAGAAAAGTTGCTTGAAAAAATATCTTAAATATAAATTATTGCATTAAAGGAAAGACTTTTTAATGGAATAAGTAATTCGTAAGTTTATAATATATTTAGTTGAGATACATTAGCAGGGATACAGGGAAATATAATAAATTTATAAAACTTAATTTGTTTACTTTATAACAAATTCCTTCTAATAAAGCTAATACGTACATTCGTATATTTTTTATCCAAATATGGACGTTTAAATATACATTTGAAACTTCAAAAAGTTTTATTATGAATTAGTATATTAATGTTATTGTTTTCTATGCCCATTACCTTACTAACAAATTTGAGCTTGAGTTTATTTGCAATATTAAATTGATAAATATTACATTTCTTATTTAATATTAATTTATTTATTGTTTAAAATTCTTAGTGATGCAGGTAACATAGTTAAAATATAATATAAGAAAGGCTTTGTTGGCTCTTACAGCTGAATACCAAATTGAAATTTACATATATACTTTACAACTATATAATTTACAACTTAAGAACTTTATAATGAAATAATTATTTTTATTTTGTTGTAAAATACATGAAATTTAGTTATACTCGGGGGAATTAAAATTTCTATGCAAATTTCTAAATTTTCTTAATCAATAAATGATTATCAATTTTTGTTTTAAACTGTTGTTAATTCGACAAGGCTTCATTCATTCTAATAATATTCCTTATAATAAATTGAAAAAAAAAAATTATTTACATCATTGTAAAAATATACTATTACAAATTACTTTATTCATTTTGTAAATATAACAATTTTTTAAGGAAGTATTATCCTTTGTTTTCTGTTTATTATTTGTTAATTTATAAATTTTTTATCTTATAATATATAAAATATTCTACTTTACGTTATATTAAGTATCGAATTAAGTTATCAAAATGCAGAAAAATATTTCACGAGATTAACACTGTTTATTCTTTTCTGCGGCAAACTTTCGTGACGTGATACTTAAAGATTTTATGCAACTGAGGAGAAAATTGATAAACATCGGTTTATCTTTTTCAATGTTTGGAGAAGAAGTATATGAGTATTAGTAAGCATTGGTACAGTACAGATGCTGATAGTACAATGTATGCTACAATAATAGTTTAAAGCTTTATTATGTGCAGCAGAGTAAATTGAAGATGCAAACGTGTATTAGACAAAGATGATGGATCAGCCACTTCTTGACTATATTAACATAAACTTTTACACTTCTTTTTATATTATTTTTCATTCGGATAGAATTTTCTCTTATTTTATATTGCCAATAAGAGTAATAAATGTTTTACATTTTCATACGAATGGCTTGTGATAGTGGTTCGTTGGATCATCATCGTGACAAATATTAAGTTGTATTTTTCTTCTAATGTTTCAACTCAAGTGGAAAAGTAATTTGATTTTATGAAAAAAAAAGAGGAAAAAAAAATAATAATGATAACTAAAATGAATAAGCAGAAGCTTAGCATTCATTATTCAATATTTAACTTAATCGATAATGTTCGTAGAAAAGTTTAACACACGACATAAATTTATCTATAATTAATATGTATTATAGTAGCTTGATTATGTGTAAATAAGATTCTGTTGGATCTCGAATGGGATCGATTAGGTAGTTATTTATTAAGTAAATACTACTGGAAGATGCAAGTGAATTTGCTTGAAAAGGCTTTACGTAAGATTCTAAGCCATAATTAAACAAACCTGTATCGACATCTGAGTCCTGAATATCATTTTGCATACGAGTAGTCCAATGAGGAAAGTGAAGAAAAAAATGGTGTCCGAGTCAAGGATGGACGAACGTTAACGAAAAATCGATGCTCGCGCTGCAGGTGCTACGTCATATCGTTACATATAGGCTCCTTGTGCTTACGTCGGAAATTAAAACATGCAGCCGACGATGAATAGTGCAGGAGATTAAATTTTTTAAATAGATGATAATTCGAAAATGTGAAGCCTGGATAAAACGCATTACGATCTAACAGCATGATAATCTCAGTTTTTAAATTATAAATCACTAGCTTTTTTACAACTAATTGCAATACAAATTTCAAGTGATTACATAATATGAATTTTTATGCATCTTCGGTAAAAAAAAATTCCTTCAAAATTAAATAAAATATTGTTATTTCATTGTTTTAGTCAACGATTGTAACGTTCGAAATGTTCGAAATGCACGGAGATTTCAATTGATATTACTCATTCTAAATTTTTTAAATAATTTGTTTTCATATTTTTTCAGAATTTCTGGAAACTTGTGATTATTATAATTAATTACATAATATCAGTTATCGTAATATTAATTATCTATTATCTATTTATTATGCTTTAACTATTAATGAAAATAGCATAATATTCTTTTAAATTCTAATAAAGATCTATAAAAAATATAAATTTCTTGAAAATAGAAATTATTGTTTTTGACAACAATAATTTTTACCGTATGCAATTATATCACAATACTGATATATTTGGTAAATTATAGAAATCATATATCATCAAATTATAGTATTTATGTTTAATGTGATAATTTCGTTGTTGTTTATAGATTTATAGATTAAATAAATGGTACCCAGTATATTATATATATATATATATATATTCCCATTGTATGTCAAAAATTTTTCTTATCAACAAAGTCGACTACTTATATAAGTATATTAAATAATTTTCTAAATAAAAAAAACTTTTATTTTTATATTAAGAAAAAACATAAAACGAAAATTTGGATTTAAAAACAAATATTCTTCAATTAATCATACAATATTGCAAATATTTAATTTCTATAAATAATTATATTTTAAAAGTATTTAGTTATAAACTAATAAAAAAATTGAAATAATGTCATTGAAGTAGACGCGGTGTATAGACATAATTGATTAGTTAAATTATAAGAGAAATTAAGAGTACTTTATAGATTAATGGAATTATTTTCCTTAATTTAGTGCTCTCCAATATCGTATAGATATATTGTATTTGTAAATGAAATTAGTTAGTCGACAATCGTAGGATGAAAACTGATGAATTATAAATTCTATATATTTTCTATATATATTGAAGCATTTTAAGAACAATGTTTTAAGAAAGAAGGTTATTGTCTTTATATAGTTATTATAGAAGGTCTTCTTACAGATTGTGTTTATTATAAGATTATTATGATTATTATTAAGATTAAGAACAGTGTACATTACATTATAAGCCAGACCGTTCTTATCACATCTCCAAAAATATATATAAAATTAAAATTCATGATAAAAAAAAGATTCTTTATTACAAGATTTATTAAATAAAATTATATGCAGTGGATGTTTTTTAATATGGATTTATCTGGACAGTTATGATGCATCATACCATATCTAAGCTCAACTGAATAATGGAAGAAAAATTACACTACAATACAATAATCATAACTTTGAAGATAGTCATACTATTCGAAATTGAATACATTAAAAATATACAATTATAATAATAATAATTTTAAGAACTTATAGATCAATACCTTAAAGGTATCTAAAATTAACAAGGAAAATTGAGCTTTAGTAGTCAAAAGATTAATTATAACCTTATTATAATTAAACATTTTAATCTTCAATAAAGATATTATTTTCTGTTAATAGAAATTAAATTCAATCTATTATAAGAATTAAATATATATATATATATATATATATTTATAATACCAAATGAAATTTATAATATTAACTACATATAACGATAGAAAAATCCATAAGATTTATAAGAACTGAAAGGATTGCAAAGGCTTTTTTATTTTTTCAGAACTTTTTTCGGAATTTATTCAATGACTACTTAAGTCATTATAACTATGTTATTGCCTTATTATTTCTTTTAATGATTTTTCTTCGACTGAATTTAAATCGATATTGCTTAATTCATATTTGATTAAGAGGCCAATGACTATATAAGGGAAGATATTCTCTTCGATCAATAGATCAATGTTTTCACTATTGACAATTAATTGATCCCCCACTTTTTTTTTTTTTTAACACTAGTTATTATGTTCGGAGTATTGGACAATTTCAAGAAAATAAGATTGTACAATATTGCGATTTTGTCTACGTGAACTCGCCAAATTTCCATTTGAACAAAATGTTCGTTTGTTTCAACTTTTTTCCTTTATTTATGCATTGTTTTAGCCAATAATGAAATCCTCGGGGCTAAATTTTCTCGGGGTTAAATATATGTAAACATATATTTCAATTAATAAAACTGAAAGCATAACTAATCTATGTTATTGTGAATAATGGTACTGGAATATTGTTGAACAAACGTTATTTTTTAACACAAATCATTGAAGAATAATTTATAGTAAACATGTATGTCGATAATTTTTCAGTAAATAAGAGTTTATAGAGACAAAGCATAATGATAAAATTCAACAGACTATTTTATATTTAACATATTTGGCCAAATACGTCAATTTTATTATGATAATATTAAAATTAGTGTGCCTCAAGATATTTGAAATAAAATTTTAATGAAGTTGAAATAGAAAATAATTTTGGAAGCATAATTTCGTATTTCTTTTTTTTTTTTTTTTTAAACAAATATAATAAAATTAATTAGATAATTAGTCTAGTAATGGAATTCACCAATTTAAATAAAAAAAATCTTACATCAAATTAATAAAACAATTTATAACACATAAGCTTAGAGTAATAAGCACTGTTTCTCACATTGATTAATTTTTATTTACATATTAACGTTAAACTACAAAATGTTCTTTGAATTATAATTCAATAATATAAATTATTTATTTCATCAACGCAATACACAGTATACTCATCTCTTTATTTTTATAAATTTAAAATTTTAATCCTAATTTATAAGAATATAGTTTAACTAATAACACATCACGTCAGTCTATTGAAGATATATTTTTTGTTTAACAAATAAGTAATTTAACAAATAAGTAGAGATATAAATAAGAAGGTAATAATATTAAGTTTATTTTCAAAATATTATTTAATTCACAGTTTCTATGTAAACAGTATAAATAATATTTTCGATATTAGTATTTCCTTATTTAGAGAAATTAAACAGAAATTCATAATTCGTGGTTTGCAAAATACCAATAAAAGTATTACATTAACTGATTGATTATATGAAATTAACAATTTGATAAAAATGATTAAATATATACATATTATACATCTTTAATCCAGATTTTCATGTTATTAACCATATTAATCATACTATTTGAGGATAAATTTTTAATAATATCTTTATGATACAATAAATGGAAAGTGAATTTCCATTATTTTCCTTCATAAACAAAAAATATTTATTTTGACGTTTTAATTGTCATTACTTTATTACGTTATCGAGTAAGCAAATTTTAATTAAAAAATTTTGTCGACTTATTTTCCGTTAGCATATAACAACAAAATAAGAATATAAATGATTTTATTTTAAAAAACATCCTACAAAAAACTCTAGAAAAATAATATTTAATGCAAGCATTTAGAACAATATAGAATTGTATTATTTTATTTTTTATATTCGCTTAGTTATAAAAACAATCGCTATATATAAATATATTTTTCTTTTTTTTTTTTTGCAAAAATATATTTTGATGAGAAACTACTATTCGTTAAATATAAATTTAATTTGTCATCAACATATTTGTATGCATTTATTTATATGCATGCACACGCACACATGCGTGAATATTGTCCCGACTTTAGAATAATGGAAAACTATGATACCGAAAATAATTTGATGATCTATAAGTTTTTTTTAGGTATATTAATATTATGAATGTAAATCGATGTAAATATAAGACTATTTTCTAAATTGTATATGGCAAAGTATACGCTACATTTTTTTATTAGGTGAGAATTTTTCATAAAACTAATTATTCTCCTTCTGGTTACATGTGTAATCGGCTATACTCAATTACAACTTGTATTATCAGCCGAAACATTTAAAAAAGCTAATAGATTTATATCTTGGGAATATCTTTTATTTGACTTTAGTCTTTTTATCACATTTGCAATTTATTAATCGTCTTATATTTTATGTATTATATTTATGTTCTTATATTTTCAAAAGACAGGCAATTAGTACTGGGAGTGACATTTTTATTATTCCTGGGATTATTAAAAATGCGAGTGTGTCTACAAATATTAATTCTAAGATTTTCACTTATAAACATTGAATCTTGCCTCTTATTTATCATTTGAAGGTAATAATTAAATTATTAATATCAAATTACATTTGAAACATTTTCAAGCCTAATAATTGTATGCATGATTATTAGAATTTGGACATAGTAAATCTTAAATCTTGTGAAACGAAGATATTAATTTAATAATTTTAAATTTATGCAAAAGTAATGAAATAAATGTATATTTTTATTATTAAGTAAATTTTTTTTAACAAAAACGGTGTTTTTCATTGTGTTAAAAGCATTGAAAACTACTCCTTAAAAAAAATTAAAAAGACATACATGTATTTTTAATTTTGTTTTTTTAATTTTTAATTTTTAATTTTATATTTTTAATTAATATGTATATATATATATATATATATATATGTATTTTTAATTTTTTTTAAGGAGTAGTTTTCAATGCTTTTAACACAATGAAAAACACCGTTTTTGTTAAAAAAAAATTTACTTAATAATAAAAATATATTTATATAATGCATACATAATAGCATCTTAAACATTTTGATTATTATTTTTATTTATTTAAAGTAAAATTTTTAATTGAATTTCAACAAAAAGTCTATATTTATTAACCATAATATGAAATATTAACTTAATTATGTAATAGACTTAAAAATTACGTAAAATAAATATTGTAATGGTCTTAGCTATTAATGAATTTTTTAATATTAATTATTAAATTATATTCATATTATTTAAGAATAATATAATAAATAATAAATATTAATAATAATAGCTATTAGAAATAAATATAATTTAATTTTATATAAATTGATTTTATTTATATCGTATAATACATATAATTTCCTTTTTCTTCTATAATGTTTAAATATATTTATAAAAAAATTACCATAGTTACATTTCAAAGACCAAATTATTCATTTGATACTTTAATATTATTTTGTATAATAACAATTACTATTTAAATAGTAGGTAGTTTATAATTATTAACGTAAACAAATAATATTCTAATTTAAAAATTTTTAATGAAATTATACTAAATAATCAGTAGTATAATACTATAATTATAGTGCTAATTATATTTAAGAATAGTGTTACAAGTTATCAGAAAAAATACTATTCAACGTTTAAAATTGTTTCCATATGTGTTTATAATATAATAACAATAGATGACTATTCTAAAAAATTTTTAAATAATGTTTCGTTTTCGCAAAGGTATAATAATTCATCTGCCAGATAAAAATTATTGCTTCGAATGTCGACGTTACAGCAATATAGCTAAATAGTTTCATTTAATGCTTGTTAAAAAGTATATTTAATATGCAAGTGAATAGGAATAATAAAAATTACTTTAGAATTAATAATAATATAAATTTTATAAGATTTATACTTAAAATTTTATGTATTAGTCGTTTCTGGCTTGCATATGCTATTTTATATATTTATTAAGCCAATGTTTAATATATTAGCAGCTATGACATAGCATTAGAAAAATTTAATATTTCTTGTTATTGTTATGATGTTTGCATATTTCAATAAGAAAAATGCATAAGTGAAAATTAAATGCCTCTGAAGTTTTCGAATTATTCTTTATTAATAATGGACAATTCTGCACGATAGCGATAAAAGAAAATTAGCATCAAATGTACGATTTAAATTATAAGTCTTGAGATTTGTTTTTTAACTTAACAATTGTCACTGCATCAAGAAAAATTCGAATTAACTGTCTAAATCTTCCATTAAAGGTAGAATATATAAAGTGTAAGGCTAAAACTATAAATCGTTTCTTGAGCTTTGAATGAAAATCCATGCGGAATTAATCTACCTCATGGCTTATTATTTAGGATAGATGAAGATTGATATAAGGACAGATATACTTGCCTATTCTTATACCGTCAATTAATAAATATATGAGAATGGCTTCTTATATGTGATACATTGATGTAAGCTTGATAAAAGCTCGAATTGTACTACGACATGGGCAGGTGGCGTTTATCGCACATTTCTAGGCATTGTTTGAAAAAAATCCATACAATAAGAAACAAATGAGTGTACAGATTATTGCCTATTTAAAGATTAGGAGCTCATTGTTTAATGTATCGGGTGATCGGTAAGCCAAATGAATGATCCAGTGTTTATTTACTCATACGTATTGCTATTTTTAAGGTTATACTTTAAGCCTTTCACATGAGACATTGAATTAAATTCATTCTATTTAAATTTGATTTCCTGGATAATTGAGAATGATAACAGAGAATTATCGAGAAATCTATTTAGAGATCTATTTAGAGAAATTGAAATTGTAATATTGGCTCAAGGCGCATATTTTATTTTAATTAATGAAATCTGAAAGAAATTGATAATATTACCGAATCTTTGAACAATGATCTAGAAGTCTTTATTTCATAGCAATCGAACAATTCATTGATCTTCTCTCACTATTCCTAATTAATTTATCGTATAAATTAATGATTAATTTTTAAAACTAATTATATATTTATAGCGATAAATAAAGGAAATTTTAGTAATAATTTTTTAGGCTCTGAACGAATGAAAGAATTGATTTCTCATGATATTTATAGTGTTTAAATTCGAAACTGAAATATAAAAGTCACCTATCGTTATCTCGAATTAATTACTAGCCATTCGTTAATTATATTAACGAAAATAAAATTTTTTAAAATATTTATAGGTAAAAATTATTAGGTTAAATTTTAGTCCATGAACTAGAAAATGTAGTACTTAAAAAAAACATTAAAAGTAAAAAATTACATGTATATGGGATAAAAAATACTTTGAAATTACAATAGATTTGTTGAATATTATCGGTCAATGTTATTATCAGTAAAGAAAAAATCTTACTAATATATTTGCGACTAAAATTTATTATCGGAAACCAAAAAATTCAATTGTCCTCAATATGAAATGCAGGAGTTAAATATATACGGATTAGTAATAAAAAATTGTTAATATTCCCTTGTGAAAACTTAGTTTGTGGTTTATTTTTAATTGTTTAAATAATTCATTGTAATTTTTTAGTAAGTTAATAACAAATCAATGGAATATAGATATTGAAATAAATTTTTAAAGTATATATAGCCTATAATATAATCTAAGATAAGCATTTTTCAAATTTCGCCTATGCGTAATATAATGCGTATAATCGAAAAATGTTTATTTGAAGTAAAATAAATCTAATTGTTGTCGAATAAATGTAATTGATAAATTGAGGCACGACTTACTTTCTTAATTTTCATGAAATACATTTGAAATATTACAAACATGATACTTGACATTTCATCAAATGACGTAATACATTTTCATCGCATTCTATTTTTATTTATTAATCGACAATGTATTTATTAATGAACTTTTTATTAAAGGCGTTTCCAATTGGTTTTTATAGATATTTGCCGTCAAAGCATTATTGTCGATTAGGAGTAAAAAATAAGTTTACCTTTCCAACTAAATTGATTGAGAAAATTAAGTATAATAATTTCGTATTGCATCGGACAAAGTGAATTAAAAAGGAGTTACATAGGAGTTATAGAGCGAGCGGCTATTTTTGTCCGCCAGGACGATTATACGAACAAGTCTATTTCGCCTCTAGGCCAATTCGTATAGCCGCCATTGTGCGTGTAAGGCCAATGAAATTATTTATATCTCGCGTGGCCGCCCCACCAACACCCGAGTGGACCTCATGAGTGCGTATGAATAAATCCCTTCGCGACCCCTCCGCGAAAGGAACTCCTCGTCTCCGAATACTCCCCGGGATGCAGGAGACCCTTGGATCGAGCCCGGCCCTCGTTGCACTAATGAAAAGCGACAACGGATTTTCTGGGGCTCCTCGGTACAAAGAGCTTTGATTATCACCCAATTAACTGCCGACACTCGTACTCAAATTTCACGAAGAGCCACAACCGCACCACCACTTTCGCCATCTTCACGCATTCGTGTGTATCGCCCCCCCCCCCTCCAACCTCCTTGCCACCTTGCCACATAGCCAACACCCGCTTTACCGTGCTTCATAACTGGGCTATCGATCTCGCGAGAGGAAGACAAAGAAGCTCGTAGGTCTTTGTATTATAGAGAGGGCGAGCGATTGACGCATTTGTTATGGTTTCTTATAGCTACTTATCCTCTCACACGACGATCGGCCATTATCCTTCATTCTAGGCTCCCCGACTCTGAATTTATAAGCCCAGCATTTACGTATGCGCACGAATGAAACAATCACCGATCCAAAGTTCCAACTAGGACTTTCATTAGCCTCGTTTTATACTTTAGATCAAGCATATATATGCTATGAGGTTAAAATTTATAAATAATCAGGGCTTGAAGCTTGGATAGCAGAGATTTATAAATCGAGGGGGGAAAGCGTCATTTCGTGTGTGCACGTGCGACCGCTTGGCCAATACATCATGTAACGTATCCATCAGGTGCAAAGAGCCGAGAGGGATGCTGTGAATGGCAATTTTCCTCATTTCTTTCTTGCCACTGGCTAATCACTGATATCGCTCGCCGAAGGCGCGTCCATTGTTTTATTTAAATTCGCGATTGGAAAATAGCTGGGGCTTTATAAAATCTAGCTCGAGTCGAGATGAGCTTTGGACGTGGGGAATCCGTCCACTCGTAGTCCCGATAATTCACCGGGTATCCAAGTACCGACCGATGTACTCACTGGCTGCCATTATTACCGCACATAAGAGCTTTTCGTTATACGTTATATGATACAACGTCCGGAGCAATATGCGAGCAGAGAGAGAGAGAGAGAGAGAGAGAGAGAGAGAAATAAACAAAAAATTCGCTATTATTGTTTGGAAAGTTCTTTCATTAAAACACTGATAGGAAAGCCGTGGATTATACGTTAACATACACGGAGTATTTTCTGGTCGACTCGTTGCTCATGGACTTGGTCTCGTCGATATTTTTTCTATCTTCACTTTTGCCATCAAAGCCGAGTCATTTTTTTTATCATTTGATTTTCATGGAATATTAAAAGAGATGATTAGCATTAATCAATCTCGCGTCTGAAATTATTATCAGCGCATGTGGTTATTAAATGAATTATGCGATAAGCAGTTGATAAATTCAATAGATAGTTGCTTGCGATTGATAAAGGATATATTTTTAATATCTGCCTAAAGAGATGATGAATTTTTGAAGCTTGGAATTTTTTGTTTAACGTACGCTAGACGTTATTGTGCATTTAATAGCAAAGGGAATTTAACGAGAATTTAACGATGAATTAACCGACGATAGATTTGCAAATACATTTACATAATGGATGAATGGAAATGTATAAAGATTTTTAAACTTATAAAATTGATAACACTCCTACGTTGGTTTTATCGAGGCACATTATTTTTAGACTATTAATTAAGTACAGTTTTTATTTATAAAATTAATAGCCACTTATAGATAATTTCTGTACACGAGAATTGCTTAATGCAAGAGTTCCTTATTAATGTATCATTTACACATATATTCCCTCATGATTATTACGTGCTATTTGAACGTTGGGAAAAGTATAAAATTAAAAATGTCAATTTATTGTTTGTGCTTATAACTATTTAATTACCAATATGGAGAATGTAATCAAGAAATTTGATTCAATCCTAATAATATTTCTGTCCATTAGTTCTTATATGAAAGACTATTTTTACTTCCTTTTCTTCCTCCTATATATTGCAAATCAATTTCTGGTATATTAGACTGATTGAAAAATGGAAGCAATTTTTTTAAGAAGGCAAAGTAATGCTTTATACGTGTTATTTCGAAATTAATGAAATAAAAAAGGGAAAAAACTTTCAGCAATGTATTTAACATATTGTATTTTAATCTATGAGAGTAGAAAAATAATTCCGCATAGATGAAGAATTATATTTTCTGGAAAATGAAAGCAATTTTATTATAAACTGGATGAGCTGGAGTTGAAAACAATTATTTTATTTATATATGTAAAAGTTTACTTTTAATAAAGTTAAAGGATAATATAACGGTGGTAGAAAAGAGTAATAAGATAATTTAATTGGGATTGTTAACAGAATTTCATGCAACAAATTGATAGATGGATTGCTAAATTTATTATAGAAATGGTTTTTTTTTTTTTCTTTTTTTAACATTTAAATACATACTTTTTATAAATATAACTGGGCTTAGGAACTTTTAAAGCATCTTGTGTTTAGTGCTTGGAATATTTTTAATTTTTGTATGGATAAACTTGCTAAAAAAAAAAAAAAAAAAAAAAAAAAAAAAAAAAAAAAAGGGCGAAAAACTTTCAAGCTAATTTTCAACAATTTATAACGATAAGTTAGGCGTGCATTTGCATGTTACACATATAAATAAAATAAAATTTTATTATTAAAAGTGTACAGTTTGATGAAAGTAATTATTTCAAAGATGAATGGCAAAAAGAATTATTACAGATGAAAGTACATGAAAGCAACAAAAGAACAAATGAAAATAATATTTATTTCAATCAAATTCTAGGCGAATATTTTATTCCTATACGAAATAATATATTTAATTATAATCAATTATCCTATAATTACATTTTAGAGTATAGATCTAATTTAGGCTTACATTAAAGTGTCTAAAGCCTAAGTTTCTCAAGAACGTAAAGAGTTTGATAAAATGGAATGTTTCATAAAAGTTTTTCCATTCATTAGACATAAGTCGGACAATGAACATATTTTTACGATATACACAAGAATTCTCGTGAAATACTATTCCTTAAAATTCTATTGTAAAATCCTTAAACGCGATGAATCGTGGTTGAATATGTGATGATGAGTGTAAATGTAAAGTAAGATCTAAAAATTATTAAGGCTGCGTTACGTGGTATATAAAGTACAAATAAAATTTCATTCTACACATTTTCAATTGCCTGCATTATACTGCTAAATATAGAACTCTGACTTTATAAATGAAATTTCAATGAGGAAAATATTGAGAATACATCACAATCATTACGATGTATACGAAATAAAAGAAAATATAATTAAAAGTACAAATGCAACGCAAAATGTTATTTAAAAGAAAAAACCAACATCTGAAATCGTTTGTAAAAATTGTTTGCAGTTGATCAAGGCAATCTCAAAATGTCCTTTAAAATCAATAGAATAAATTGTCCAGATAAATCAAATTGATATAAACTTTCAAAAAAGAATAATTGCAAACATTTGTGCGCATAAATAACAATCAATATCGCATCTCCCTTGCAGTATCATATAAAACAAATAATCTTATTTTATAATAATATAATGATTAATGCAAGAAAAATAAAATTAATGTTCAATACGTAATGAACCATTTGTTTTTATAATGAATATTTTCAGATGTAATGCATTTGTTTATAAAATATTATGGGAAAATCTATTAGCGCGTGCAAGTATTATGGGCTTCATTGATCTATTGAAGCGATGAATGACAAACGTGTGTTGATATTCCGATAGTTAGTTTTATTTAGCTGCATTAAAAAAAGAAATAAAATAATTATGCCATTTGAAACAGTCCGAGAAACGAATAGTTAGACCCTAACTTCTTAAAAAAAAAAAAAAAAAAAAAAAATGACATAGGTATTCAATATCTTAAATATCTAGTAATTATTAACGATTTAGTACTTAAACGTTAGATAAGCTATTTGTGCATATTGGATGATTTAGTTATTTTACAGTTATTTTATTTCCTGAAATGTAAGGGAAAACCGTAACTCCATACATAATGTACACTATGATTAATTTAAATCTCCGTATGGGATAATATTTACTTGCACTTTTACCTCTTAATCAATCGACCACATCGCTACAACATTTTATCAAATATCTATAGAACTTTTGCAATTTCGTATCGTACGTCGGCCACTCTATCTTCTTCATTTTTTCCCCCTCAATCGAATAAGCCCGAACGAGCTCTCACTCCTAACCATATCTAAGCACGCGGTTATCTCGTACTATCACGCATGTACGTAATGCACGCATCGCCGCACGCGAGTCGTAAAATTTGCCAAAAACCTCTATTCGCCATCCGATCGATGTACGCCTAACAGTGATCGGGGGCCAGCGTATCTCAATTATCTCTCAATTCGCTATTAATTATCGAGCGAGCGCGCGCTAAACTTGCACTGCTTTTACGAATAGTTGGATGTGCTCGCGAGCACGTCGAAGCCGCCGCGAGAAGAGGATAGAAAACGAAGACGACCAAGTGTCGAAGTGAGCAGAAAAGGGTGGAGAGGCCGGTGCTCGGTGGCCGATGCCCGATTGTCGGTGGCTGTTGACGACGTGGGGGGGGGGGATGAGGAGACGGAGGAAGTACGGGTAAACGAGTCGAGGCCAGAACATTATTGCCAACCCATTCATAATAAAGATCGCGCGACATTCCGGCAAAAGTGTGGCAGGTTTTTAACGTAGGTGAGTAGGACCGCGCAGAGGGAGTCCCGAGCGTCACTTACGTATTCCCGTTTGCGACAATGACGCGCGCCGATTCCGCCACGGCGTTTCGCGTGTCCTCGTTACGTCGCTGGCTCTCCGTCTCGGCGGTGCTCCAATTTTTCGTCAGGGTCGCGATTCGCGCACCCAGCCTCGCGTCGTCTACGTGGACGCTCCATCGAGTGGCTGAGTTTCGCCCCTCGGGCCCCTCGCTCTTATCGCCAAGTGGGACCCAAATAAAAGGACTCGTGCGATTGCTCGGTTAAGGCGAGACTTAAAAGTCTCGTTTGCTCGGGTGCTTCATTCTAATGCGATATCGACTGCTCGGGGGTGGCTAATCTAGGAAAATACCTCGTTGCGATGAATGGAGGTCGAGAGGAATGGGGAAGGGAGGATCGTCGAGTATCGAAGAGCAGCGACCCACGTTCTTATCCATCTTGTCCGCATTCCTTGAGAAATGTGCCCATTCTGAATGCGCCCCTTACAATTTTTATCGCTAGCGGTATGTTTTATTGATTACGGACTGTTCTCTTTTTCGCGCTTCGCCTATATAAAGCTCAGTCTTATTGATGCACTTGGAGTGAGACATAACTTGGGGAAAATGAGATGGCGCGTTAAAAATCAAACGCATTGATTTTATGTGTCTAGGAGCGCGAGTATTTCATACTTGAACTATATAAAAAATTTGGAACATATTTGAAAGTTTTAATGATTAGCTGCCATTGTTAAATGATCGTTTACTTAGTCATTCGTTTTGCACTTATATATTTCAACTTTTTTCGCACTTTACTGAAACGATAATCAGCATATTATGCCGTAGACCATATTACGTTGATCTTTGTTACCTCAAGAAGATCTTCCATCCAGTAAATACGCGCGAAACCATGACCACAGCTTTGTATGAATCATCAATGAGCTAATGTAGCTTTAGAATTCATAATAAGACTATTCATGTATAAATTTGAAAAATACGTAATTTGTATGATAAAGTCGTCTTATGTTTTGTGTGTGTGTGTGTGTGTGTGTCTTCTCTCTCTTCTCTCTCTCTCTCTCTCTCTCTCTCTCTCTCTGTCTGTCTGTCTGTCTGTGTGCAACTGTGTACGCATACGTGCGTGCGTATATTCCATCTGTTAGGCTTTTGACAAACTTAAAATAAAACTGATTTATGGAAGATTAAAAACTGTTAGTAAGACAGTATTATATTTTACAAAGCCTATATTTTATATTATAAATACATTACATATATATAATTTTTTTTAAACCAACATTAAACATTCGTAATTATTGTATATTTGCATTCATTGCATTATTTCAAAAAGCAAATCTTTATTAATCGAGGATAATTTTGGCCTTTCTTACATCTAAAACCTAAATATTTTAGGATATAGTTATCACACGTTACAGTATATGACACACATTCATAATTATAAGACTTAATTATAGATTTTTATAAATATAAGTTTTTTTTAAATAGAATTAAATGTGACTGGATTCGATATAAAACTGTTTTAATGTTAATTAAAACTAATTATAAATAGAGATAAACTGAATTTGACTGCTTTTTGAAAGTATGGTTTCTTAATTGTTTAACCGTACAAACACAAAACGAAGACATTCGTAATATGAGAGCAGAATTAACAGTTTGAATATTTCTGACGGCAAAATAAAAAAAAAATGTTTAAAACACAACAGCACATATCGCATTGAAACAATTGAAAGCGCATTTTAAAATCCTTATAGTGTGATACTCTTTTATTTTTCAACTTAAAATTCAAATAAACCTTTCATAGATCAGTAGTAACAATACTTAAATGATTTTAAAAATGGAGAAAAATAAATTTTTTACTGTAAATTAAACATTATAGTTTTCGTACATAATTAAGTTTCGAATTATACACGTAAATGTTAAGTTACTATCAATTAAAATAATAATTCAATTATAAATAGTTAAACAATCTTAAATATAAATTCTCCATACGACTGACTTATTTACTTTATTGATTTTTATTGCTAATAATGAAATAATTATGTTTATTCTTTTAAATTAACCATACCGATCTTTTTATATTATATATTTTTATTTCATAAAACTTTCAAAAACAGTCTATAATCAATCATTATAAAGAAGTAAATTTTCATCATATTTTTGATTATTTATTTCACATATTTAGTGGGTAAGAAAATTTTGTTCATTTATTCTCATCTTATAGATAGGCTAAACACTTAATTAATGCACTTGCTAACTCTACTAATATATAATTTATTGTTATAATCCCAGTATATTTTTTACAAATTTTTTCAATAAAATATATATAAAAATATTGATATTTAGTATTATTATTGTTAAACTGGAAAAATCATTAATGTAGATTGATTTTACGTAAAAGATAATAAAATCAGCAACAAATTTTACATATCATTAGTGAATAAAATACTATTGAAAAAAATATTATTAAACATTTATAAGGAATTTTTAAAGCAATTTGAAAGCGGCAATTGATATTATAATAATTCAGCAATGTACAAGAATTTACGAAATTTCAGATAGAAAATCTTTAAAATACTACGAAATATCAAGCCTTATAATATTTTTTAATAATATTGGTTATGTAACTGTTACTGAATTTACATGAAATTGTATGTAATTTTAAAGGGGCTGAAATCCTTTTAAATTACAATTGCGGTGACACGTGCAAGAGTGGGACATTATCCACTAATAGATTAGGAAAATTCTCAGTGTCCCGTATTCAGCAAGTTTTCTTAACTACGGAGATTATATCTTACATACGGTGCACGAAAATTGGAATAATTTCAAAGACGAATAAATGCTTGAGTATGCAGTATAAGAATTCGAAATACTACGCATCTTGCAAACAATGTGCATATTGAATGAGAGAATCTCCACACAAAGAAAGTGTATTATTATATATTAAATAAATGACGTATACTGTTTAACCTTTACTTTAATTTTTTCAAAAATTATACTTTCAATATAGATAAGTCAACATATATATATATATATATATATATATAGACGCTCAAATATAGCGAGGCTCAAAATTTTTAGAATATCTCTAGGCATGTATTTCCGCATGCATTATTTTTTTTGGATGTAATATCAAATGAGAAAGAGTATAGAAGATGTAACGATTTAAAAATGAGAACAACTATTTTGCATTACATGCCGACATTGAACGGACAGTCCTCGGCTGGCATTTGACATTAAATCGGTTAAGAAGCTATTATCAGGCCTAAGGAATTTCGAAGTAATTTTAATTTGACGCCGTTTCTCAAGCACGAACGCAACCAAAGTAACTGGACACGCGCAAAAGGGAGATAAAGGGAATAATCAACAAATATCTAAGTTTTCGCATTAAAAATGCTGGATAGAAGAAACTCGGCAATAGAAGTAGCAAGTGGAATAAGTGGAGGGGAGCATGGCAACACGAATAGAAGAGAATATTTTGTCTAGAGTCGAAATTTATATCAACATCGGCGCATTGGCGATCCCTCCGAAATCCATCCCGTCTGCCGGTCGTCGTCCTCGGGGCTCCTTTCCTCTATCGAGAACCAATGGCTCGCGGCGCTATTCGCGGGAGAAATTAACGTCAGGTGCGCGTCTCCTCGATCGCCCCGTTGCAGTTAACCCTGGTGGAGGGGCGGCGGCTGGCGACGTCACCCACGTCATCGGGTCCTCCACCTCGGTGCGGGTGGCGCCGCCTTTGGCGGGCCGAGTCACTTCCTCCGGCGGAGAGCCGCTTCAGTCGAGTGCCGGACTCGGAGCCGCGTGCCGCTCTCGCATCGAGTTACTTTCGCCCAAGAGTTCAGGCTAAGAAAGGAGAGGGCCAAGGTGAGGAGGGACTGAGAAAGAGAGATTGAACGACCGATGAGCACCGGGGACAGCTGACGGGGCCCTGGACGCCATGACCTACGGCACGTCCTTCCACCACGGAGACAAGTCCCGGCTCGCCCACGAGGACTGCCCCCGGTTAGTGACGCCCGGAAAAGTGCGCGCATGCCTCCTCCTCCACCTCTCCCAGCTCCCTGCGCCCTCGGCACTTCGCACTGCCCCCCTCCTCCTCCTCCTCTTCCTCCTCCTCCTCCCTTCCCCACCCCACTCGTCCCGTCCCACACACCATCCGCCCCGCGCACAAACTCACTCTAATTCCCTTTACCGTTTCTCGGCCGCCGACGAGACAATGGATCGACCTCGTCTCCCGCCTCCCGGTTATGCCTTAGACCTTCGGCCCTAGGCTCGACGTCACGCTCGATTTCTCAAAGTACTCTCACCGTCTTCTCTGAAAGTCCGACCCGTACCGTGGCTTTTGCATCCTTTCGCGAATAATCGATCGATCGACAGGTCCTCGTAAGACCGGGGCCGGGGACCGGGGTAATGTAAGTCCACGCTTTCGATCAATTTCAAGCGCTTCGACTGTCGGCAATTCAACGTACGTATCACAAAAAATACCTTTTCTCATTTAAATCTCTCTCATCAATATCATCGTCCTTTTTTTTATCCAGCATCCCGCATCAACGTTATCATTATCATTGTCCACAGTTGTCGTTAATTATTATACTCGTCATCGTGACTATTACCACTGCCGTTTATTGCTACTGTTATTATCGTTGTCGTTATTGTTGTTGTTGTTGTTGTTGTTGTTGTTGTTGTTGTTGTTGTTGTTGTTGTTGTTGTTGTTGTTGTTGTTGTTGTTGTTGTTGTTGTTGTTGTTGTTGTTGTTGTTGTTGTTGTTGTTGTTGTTGTTGTTGTTGTTGTTGTTGTTGTTGTTGTTGTTGTTGTTGTTGTTGTTGTTGTTGTTGTTGTTGTTGTTGTTGTTGTTGTTGTTGTTGTTGTTGTTGTTGATGTTATTGTTATTGTTCGTGAACGGTGATGGTAGTGATGGTAGTGATGGTAGTGATGGTAGTGGTGACGGTGGTGGTGGTGATATTGGTGGTGACGATGGTGGTAGTGATGTTATGGTTGGTGTTGTTGGTGTTGTTGTTGATATTTGATTTATAAATTGCAGCGGTAAATTTTATGCCAATGATTATTACTTATTGAGTATTTGTGCAGAATATTCTTTATTTCCTGGGC
>NW_011948422.1:2252646-2318681 GCF_000503995.2 Ceratosolen solmsi marchali
GGATGGAAGTGCTTACTTTGATTTTATATATTTTGAATTAACACAGTCGTGCCTTTATTATTAAATAGCGTTTTTCTGATTTTTTTTCTTCTTTTATAGATCGTTCGCATTTTTGTATATAAATTTAAAAGAACGTTGAAGGAAGGGGAAGAATAGTCGTTATATATTCAAAAACTTTTCTGGAATAAATTTTTTACACGTATAGGATAAAAAAAGAAATCACACATTTTATGACATCGTATTTGTTTCTAGTTAATATTTCTACTTAATATTTCTAGTTAAGCTAGTTGTTGATTATAGGATTTCCTTTCTCATATCTTCTTGATAAGATTTCCTGTCATCGCAATTTTTACTACACGAATATTTAATGAATAGTAGTTTATAAGTACGTTTGAAGTAAACGCCTCGTTTGCACGACGACAATGCAAAATAACTTGCACATACATTTTAAATGAGACGACCTATTGTCAGTTATGACTATTTTTGTGTATATCAACTACGTAATTTATTTATCAAATCCTGATACTTCTTTCTTTTGTCTCAAGATATATTTCCGTAGACAAACACGTAAACGGAAGTAGCTTTTATAACAGAATTAGAAAGGGGACAAATCAGATTTAATACGACTGTTCAGCTCTTCGTTAATTAAAGTGCTCTTCGTTAAATTTCATTGCAAAGAATTTATCTATTTTTATTCCACAAAGCTCTCATTATATCTAAAACTGAAAATTCATTTCAACAATTCAAATAGAAACGATATCATATGATAAGATGAAACTTTAGATTTATTAAATTTTATATGTATCATGTCTCTCTCACAATCGTGCCTGTAAATTCACGAAGAATAGTTTTTCTTCGTTAGTTTTTCTTGGGGTAATCGTGCCCAGAGCCCCATTACGTTGCTTACAATTAACAAACAGATCGTCTTACTTAATTTACTCGGAATGTTAATTCTTTTGAAAATAAACAATTGCTAATAAAATGCCTAATGTTGTGGTGATAATTGTAATATGCAAAGAGTAATGCTATCTTGAACGTTAACATAATTGTTATTAATAAATTTATGCAAGTATGTCAATTACTTGTTATTTAAGTTTAATGAGAGCTCATGCATTTAAAGAAAGAATGAAAGAAACGAAGAAGAAGAAGAAGAAGAAGAAGAAGAAGAAGAAGAAGAAGAAGAAGAAAAATAAAAAATTGAAATCAGCATGAAATAAAAACATAACGCACGTCGGACGATTATGTAAGTGTATCGGAGAAAATAAACAACGAATTTTAATGCCTTCAGCAACATCACACGCATACCATACTCCCTAAACATTATTATTGATAAATTCACTTTCGAGCAAACATTTAGGACAACGACCTTTCCTTAAATTTTCATCACGGCCTAGCGCCACAACGAGCATCAATAATTATTCACGCATCATTAATAATAATTTGGCGAGCAATTATTTACATTTCAGGATAAATTTTAACTCGCGCAGAAAAGCAGCGAAATAGAAAGTAGTATGAAGCAAGAATAGTTTATCGTATACATTTGGAAAATTCACGTGTAAGTCTTCGCGAGCGCGGGGGCGATCGATACGACACATTACAGCGCGTGAAATTCTCAGCGAAGGAAGGAAAAAAGTGGATTGGAACGAGTTTTAAAGCTCGCGGAAGATATTTGACGGGAATGTCGGGGGTACTTTTCCATTTTTTTTTCTCTTTTTTTTTTTGTTATTGTTTTTGATAGCCAGACGTACTGGCATCGATAAAATTTGACGCTTTATGTAGGCAATCAAGAGCTTTCGCGTATTTGCGAATGTGCGAGCTGCAGTGGTCCGCCATGCCCGATTACATACATACCTCGATACAATTGCACGGAAATAATTGCAATTTTCATTAGGCAGACAGTTGGAGTGTTGGAGTAGGCTTCTTTGGTGGGTGATAAATTATTAGCGATACGGGATTTTTTGTTTTTGTTTTTTTGTTTTGGTTTTTATTTTGTTTTTAGTTTTTGTTTTGTTTTTGTTTTTGTTTTGATAAGGTCGTCGTAAGTGCGAGTATTGTTTTGCCATTGTTGAGCGCCGGTTATTTCCGTATCGATTGTTTCTTGCACATAATGTTCGCCAATCTTCCTGACTTCCCCAATGCGAACGCAATACTACATATTCATTGATATATTGTTATTCGCTGTTAAAAATAAGCTGCGTTTGCTAATAATACGATATAAAGGACTGTCAGTCGAAGAATTCTCGAATCGAACAGGGTCATTATTATTATTATTATTATTATTATTATTATTATTATTATTATTATTATGTTGTTTTTTTATTTAATATTTATTTTAGTGCAGATTATCCATAAACGACGATAAAATTTGCCATTATATTTTGTGCATTTCCATGAGGTTTATGAGAATCTCTTTATGTTAAATGGTTATTCAATATCATGAATCTTACAAGAAATCGTCTTTTACAGCATTTATTCTTCAAAATGGAGACAAGTGTCTCTTGTACAAGCCATTCAATCTAATAATGAAAATATATCTAAATGTATATCTTAAAGATTAGAAGAAATATTTAACGGAACGACTATGAGAAAACTTGAAACAATATAATAACACAATCTACGACATTCAATTATAATTACAATTATAATTGCCTTTTATTGCCTCGTATTGCAAAAAGCAACAAAATAAATATACTGATAAAATAATTAATTACGTTCCTAAAAAGGAAAATCTTTCTCTAATAATCATATTAGCGGTCTATTTATTTATAGGCTGTGTTATTTATTAAATTTGTTAAAAAGATGTGGTGATAAAGTTTATTCTATCTTTTCGAAATTCATTGTTTATAAGCTCTTCTAATGCTAATCCTCTTTTTAATGCGAAAACACGAAAACGAAAGTCTTTTACAATTAATTAGTCAATTAATTGTAATAAAATTTGCAATTAGTTGATATATTACTATATATTAAGAATATTTAGTTAATTTTATGATAAATTGCTTATAAGTGTACCAATCACGTTTAATGAATCTTTCAATGAATAATAACATTTTTAATTATCTATTATTACAGCTGTCTTATACAATTACGCACACCATGATTTTCTATTGCCATATACATTATCTTGCTTGTGGTGAAACTCATTGCATTTAAAATGGACTTTCATTCCCTAAGGCAAGATTTCTATATTTTCACCAAATACGTTTTCAAAATATTTGTTTTTTATTTTTTTGCTTTATCTCAAATTTCCAACAGAACATTCAATTATGTATTTATTCTATCGAATGTTAAATTAAAAATACACGTGATTCGATCGATTAATCGTGCATCAAGTGCGTTTTATTTATGTATAACAAATACGAGTATAGAATTATTCGGCATTCTACATAATTTTATAATTATTGAAAATTCACTTAGAGAAGTGGATGACTTTGCATTTTCCAAGTTATTTTCATTAGCCAAATATAAAGTTTCATCGTGTATTATAATTTAAAACGGAACATTACGACTCGAAGTAACATCTTCCAATGCAAATGTCTAAAAGTAAGTTAATTTTCTCGGCATTACATCAAGTATGCTTCGTTAAATTTTCAATTTGCCCGGAAACATTTTACGTATATCTATCTATCTATCTATATATATATATATATATATATACATAATAGGAAAGCTATTAAAAAAAAAAGCTAAAAAGATAAAAAAAAAGGAGAGAGAGAGAGAGAGAGAGAGAGAGAGAGAGAGAGTGATAGCAACAAAGACCACGACTAGAAATGTGTGAATTGAAGAGAAATGCCGAGTGCGAAGTGGAGTCACGCGAGCATTTTAAAGACGCAACCGATGATTTTTGATAAAATTCGAGTCTTGATAAAAACCATGCTAATGCAGGCCGGCAACTCACGTACTTCCCCTCGCGCAGCCATTATTAAATCAACGTCGGTCGGATCCTCTAGTCGGCGATTATCGCATCCGCAGATATCGCTCGCACCAGGCCAATGGAAATAGCGTAGAGCACGCGCTGCAAAAAACGTCAGGTACGCGCGGGGAAGATGGCAGAGGGAGTTAGACTGGTGCGACAAGGTCATCATTCTTGGTAAATTGCTACGACCTTATTATCTCTTTGCGGTCGAGAACCGACCAGACACACGAGCGTTGCACCTCACCCTTGCCACCCTCCACCCCTCCTCCCCCTCCCCCCCCCCCCCTAATTCCCTCGACCGCGTTGTCGACGGGGACTGTCCCAGATGTCGGGAGAGAAGCCAATTCCGCGTCGTTTAGGCAATTGACTTTTCGCGAAAAGGGGGACGCGAAGGCTCTTCGCGTTTACTCGTCTCATCCCTCGTCCCGACCTCATCAGCTTACATCGGATTTTCACGACGATGCCTAGAGTGAGTCGTAATTCCAATTGGCTCGGGTGCAGGTAGACGAATAATGTCTGGAAATAATGGAGTAGTGGGCGACACTTTTCGAGCTATTTAACCGGGCCGAATACGTAGAGAGAGAGAGAGAGAGAGAGAGAGAGAGAGAGAGAGAGAGAGAGAGAGAGAGGGAGATAATTATAGTGGTATCTCATAGAGGCATCACGAGCCCCAATCATCAAACATACAATTTTGTTTTTCCTTTTTACTTTATCGAATTGACGCCCTGTGCGTCCAGCAGTCGCTGGACTTTTGTAATGTAAAATTTTTCCATTTTAAAGGCCAAATCGCCTGTCTAATCTACTTCGGGCATTATATTTCAATCCGATTTAGATTACGTTGAAGATTATCATGTGCACATAATTAGCACATAAATAGTTAAAAATACAGGCGAGACTTATATACAAAGTAAATTACATTTGTTGCGATGGACTTTGAAGAATTTATGTAGATAAATGTGCACCAACGGTATGTACGAGATATTTGACCTTAAACTTGTATATAAGATGTACATAAGAAACGCGCTCGTATTTCCTTGCTTAAATAAAGTAATGTATAAGAATAAATTGCCGTTACTCTAAGATAAAAATAAATTGATTGTCTATCGCCCGACGAAGAGCCAAAGAGCCTAAGCGGTAGAGACTCTTAAATAACAATTAAAGGCGGTAAATTTCAACTCCGCTTCGATTATTATAAAGTACGCCCAAATTAATACATTCATTTATTTTTTCTCTTTTCATTGGGCTATAATCGAGGAATTATCGACTAATGAAAAATACCAAAAAAATTCGTTCTCACTCTACTCACAAGAAAATCCAAACGTTATTTGATAAAAAAAAAAAAAAAGGCTAAAAACAAAGAGGAGGGAAAAAAAACATGTAAATTTTCGCGTTCCCTGGACGCATGAACGTGCGAGAGTAAATTTATTAAAAAACAAAAAAAAAAAAAAGATGAAAAATGTTAACGTACACTATTCTCTTGACATCGGTTAAATATGTTAATTAATACGAGCTTCAATACCAAACTCATAATATCTCGAACGTAAAGTATGCGAACGGTTAAAGCAATTACGGATGCTTTTAACACATTGTGATAAATTTTAACGACAAACGTGGAGAGAAAAACAGAAAAAAAGTGTGATTGGCGGGGCGGGGCGGGGGGGGGGGGGTTAAAAAAAAAAATAAATGTGTGTTAAAAAAATAAATAAATGTCGTAAGCGAGACGTTATCGCGATTATCCAGTTGAAGTCGGTAAGGTAAGAATCCTCTCCACCTTGAATTATCAGCACTCGTTCGCGGTGGAAGGATTTTTAACGGACGGATGTTGGCGATTTGCAGGAAAGGTTAGGCGTTACGCTTGGATTGGAGTTGGCGGGTATGGATGGGAGGAGCGGGGCTTTTACGCCGTTGAACGTGATTTCATCGCGAGGTTTTTGCCGTGGCCCTCGTCGCCGGTCACGCGATACCCAACGGCAATGATGAAAAGCGTTAATGATAAAAAGCGACGCGACCGAGCGGTAAGAATTTACACTCGGACAGTTTGTGATAACGAAGCGCGAATAAATACACGTTGGGGCCTCTTCTGAATTTCACGTCGGCGCCAGCCTAAGCCTAAGCAGCTTCATCGGGGATTTTTCCTCGCTTACTGCGTGCTGTGCGCTACTTCCTTCCGTAGCTTCCAACACGAGGAACTCGCGGACATTATCGCGGGTGCATTTAGCTCGTGAACTCGGTTATTTCGCGCTCGAGCCTGCGAATAAACAAACGCGAGCGGCAAGACGTGTTTTTGGTGATAATCTTTAACGTTTACGGGAGAAAGTTTAAAAGTTCGATATAATTTCGCGCACTCTTATATGCACGTGTATTGGCATAAATGTACATTGATACAAAAATATAAATTTTCCACGCCTAATGTATTATGTATAAGTCACGAAAGGAACGTAAAAGCGCAATTATAACTTGTAATGTATATTCAAAATGTACAATCGCGCTTATCGTACAACTCTTTGCGCACACTGTTTCGTAATTGCAAGAAAGAGAATTGGATAGTTAAGAGAGAGAGAGAGAGAGAGAGAGAGAGAGAGAGAGAGAGAGTAATATTATTAATTTCTTGTTTGACTGCTATTTGAGGATAGATGCATGTATAAGGTCGTTGCGATGAAGTTGCGCGAAGATAGCAACGATGTATAGCCGCAATTATTAGAAGTTCCATAAATAATTGCCCCATGGGGTGTTAGCGAGCGAGCGTGAGAGATATACTTTGTGTGAGTGCGCGCGTGTGCGTGAATCGACTCGCGTATGCACGTGCGTATAGGAAAGAGGACAAACGAGTCAATTTGCATGATAAACTGGCAGACTGGATTTTTGTTTATGAATTATGATTTTTAATATTTTATTAATTTTATATACATACGTAGATACATGGTTTTGCCTCTTATTGTTTCATGAGATTTACGTGGCTCGCGTTAAAAATGCTTACGACGTGCCTTACAAATTCTACCTTTCACGGCAGGTCGCAGACAGTTTTAAGGAAAGTCACATAAATTGTCTACGTCGTTATTTATGAATTTCGGCATTTTCTTTTTGCATTCTTATATCTTACGGGTAACAAGTATGTCATTCGAAAAATCCTTTACTTTTCTTCACCAAGTATTTACACGAGTGCCTTTCTTCTCTTTCAACTAAATATTTGCGCTGCCAATTGTTGAGTATTACAGCTCATAAAGATTGGCATATTTTAATATAACCAACCGATCAGATTTTCTTTTCTTTGTATTTCGTAGAGTTCTCTCACACCTATTCGTGCATACCCTTCATTATTACTCCCGAGCGACTTTTCATCGTTTCCAGAAATTTCTATACATTTATATATATATATATATATATATTTTTTCTTCTTCTTTTTTTTTCATCTTTTTTTCACCTCCAGTAATTGTCGAAACTTTCCGAGAAAGCGTAAGCTATTTATCGCATGAGAATTGTTTTTTGAAGAGGTTAATTGGAAAACTGCCGTTATAATGGCGCCCATTATTCTTACAAAATTGAATAAGAAGATAACAACCTTTTGTCATGGCCAGAAAATAACGCGCAAATAAGGTCTGATTATTACTAAAATTAATTGGCACAGCATACATTTACTACGCGCACGATACATGCAACGACACGAAGCGACATTGGGCTGATTAGACGAAGACGGCCAAAGTCCAGGAGCGTATCGCCAAGCCATTATAAACCGTCGTTCGCCCATTCGCCCAATACCCCATGGTCCTGTATTCGCCGCATCGGTAGCCGCCCACGATGGCAACTGCCTCACGGATCATCCGAGCACAAAGGAATCATCGGCGGAAATATGGGAGCTCGGGTACGCGAGCCAAACTTTGGCGCTGGTGCTGGTGCTGATGGTGGCGGCGGTGGCGGCGGTGGCGGCGGTGGCGGCGGTGATGGCAGTGGCAGAGGTTCTCCTTCCGCACATCGCGCGATGATACCATCCGGTCGTTGACTTCCCCGACGCGAGACGGCTCCAAACGAACAAAAAGGATCAGCCCGCACATGGAGATTTCCGCGTCGGCGAAACTCTGTCCGTTTGGATCCTTTCATTAATCTTATCAATTTTAGAGCAATTTTTACTTCTCTTTTTGCTCGCTGATTTATAGATTTTGGGTGGTAAGTGCTTTTCTATTATGCTCTGCCTCCCCCCCCCCCAACCGCCTCCATCGCTCACATTAATTACCAAATTTGCGTAACATTTAGTATGCGTGCCCGGCGAACGTTTCTATCGAGTGAAACGCGCATTTTTTGCACCGAGCCGAACTCTGTTTTTTCTCCCGTGAAAGGCGTGATTTGTTTTCTCTCTCTCTCCCGTACTTTGTATTAAGAAATGCCCATTCATCATTGGCTATTGATTTAGAATTTCAAAAATTCTTCCAACGTAATTTCTTAACGTAATTCACAAATTTACAATACTCTTTAGGAGCGATTTATCTTATTGTGGTGTAGAGAATTGTTCTGAAGACTTGGCAATTCCAAATGACAGAATAATGTAATTTAACGCATATTATGAATACGTTAGTTAATTATATTTGATTAAATAAGCGATTCTTGAAATTGTAAAAAAAAAGTTCATTTCATATTATTATAGCCCAGTAATCGGTTGTTAATCTTATAAATTTTTGTTTTTGCTTTCTCTCTCTTTGTTTTTTTTTTTTTGTTTTTTTTTTGTTTTTTACAAATTTCGCAGAATTAAAATGATCAGCGAAGACAAATAACGGTACAGATATTTTTATATATCACTTTTGGAGCGAGGAGAGGGCGGCATATTGCTAACTTGAAATAAATCAAGAAATAAAGAAGATTCAATAGAAAGAAAAGAAAGATTCCGTATAGTCGCCCAAATGGTAGACGAAAGACTCCATAGGTACTCCTCTCGGTTGAATTAGTTCTGCCTTTTTCAGCTCCTCGACCAAAATTATCGTCTCTTTCTGCTGCTTTCGTAGCCTTTTTAAACACATATTCTCGCGCACGATACTCCTCTTTCCTTTCGCTTCCCGTTTCATTTGAGAAATAAGACATGTGAGCGGTCAACAATACATCGCGTACTTTCGTGATTTCATGCAATTAAGTAAGACGCCTGTTAAGGTAAAAAGCAATAATATAACTTTGTAGAATATGAGCTGCTTTTTATTTGGGGGCGGAAGCTATTGGGAGATTCTAACGGAAAATTCAATTTGCCTCACAAACAAACGTGTAATCACCCTTCATCATTGACGCTCTAACTAGCTTCTTCTTCTCTCATATTTTCGGTCTTATCGCATAAACATTTACATCGTCATTTTATTATTTTTATCAATCAGTCATGCTGATTTTATTAATATTAACATTATCCTTTAATACTTGAGTTTCATTTGAATATTCTGTTTTGAATTAACCAATAATATTCGTCTAAAATATAGACGCTCATCTTAAAGAGAGATAATTCTGAATTTACAGAATGCGCTGGTGATTTATGTCCTTAAAACAGCTCAAAGATATCTTTGGATGTAACGTGCTTGTGTCGCGGTGAAACGACAAAGCTCTACCTTCGAATCTATAACCAAGCTTTAGTTTTTCAATACAACTTTTAATGTCGATTAACGTCTTTCAACGTCCATCTCCATTAATGTTGACGTGTAATTATAAAGCGATCGCAATAAGTATCGAGGCTATGCATATAAGACATGGATTTGCGATCCTGCCCAACAAAATGAAAGCTACGCTGTAATGAATCTCGATGCTTCAGAGTGTGTGAAAAAGTACGTCAACTTACTGAAAAATGCTGAGCTCTTAATATATATCATAGATCACACCGTTTTAGATTATCCAATAATTTATGATTCAGTTTTATTAAAAGCATTCCGACCTCTCGCACTTAAACGTCATTGTCAATGCGACTGTAGAATAGACCTTAGGGGCGCTACTATGAACGGGGGTCCGCTACATCGAGGAAGAGGCCACTCGAGCTTCTAGCAGTAGTCTGTCTGTCACTTAATTAGTAAAAGAAAAGAAAAGAAAAAAACATAGAAGAAAATCGCGCTGTCACTGGGCTCCTGATGGGTCCTTCCCCTCGTCGGCCCGGAGTGCCTGGGATTTTCCCGCGGCAATGACTCGAGCCTCGCGGACAATGAAGGGAAACATAAGATCGCTGGGTATTCGGTCGCAGAGCCGCGCCTTGATCATCACACGTGCAGCTCGAGCGAAGGCCGTGGAAAAAGACGACGACGACGACGACGACGACGACGACGACGACGACGACGACGACGACGACGATGACTACGATGACTATGATGACGCGGGCCGTTGAACCCCGCTTTGCCCTCTCTGTATGAATCCGCTCGCTCGGCTTCCGTTTCGCGAGCTCATCGCACGGAAGAAGTTCCCCACACCCGTGCCAAGCCCTCCCCGATACCGTTCGAACTCGCTTTTGGCTCTGCCCAAGGCCAAGAGCGATTGATCTCGCGATTTCTGCTCGTGCGAGACACCCAGCCGCGCTTTATAAGTGGCGCGGTTATTAATCACAACGACGTGACGTTCCTCCGCGTGCAACCGCGCGATGAAAATAGCTAAGGAAAACGATCGCTCTCCCCTCTCACTTCTGCCAATTCTGCCAAAGTTACTTAACTTTTACGCCTCTTTATTATTATTATTATACGAGACATTACAGTAGTTATGATGATTATGTTGTGACCTGGAGCTGCGGCATAAATTTTTAAATTCCCGACTTTTAAGCAATTTATAACGATTGGAAATATTTACGTTCATTAGGGGAGAACCGTTGATACTTAAGGCGACAGAACTTTCTTATTGTAAAAAGTTCTTTTCACTTTCCCAACTGTATCTCTCATTAGAATTGGGACATATTTTTGCAGTCACTTCATATAAAGTTGTGCGTATTCTCATTTGCTTTTATAATTGATTATACAAAAAACTTGTGCAAGACGATTTGAAATTCAACTATTCAGAAATATCAAAAATACAGAATATCAAGTCCGTTGATGCATATAATTATAAAGTGTGCTGTCGTTAAAATTTTAATATTAGTTGCGAATAAAACTTTTTGAATGCGGCATTAAAACTAATTTCGAGCTGAGAAGAAGACTTTTCTCTTCGTAGCTTATATTTAATTGGCGCATTAATTCAAGAATAAATTAACGGAAGTTAAATATTAACTTAAGAAGTAGAGGGCAAACAAGAATTCCAGAATTATTACAATTATTACGTGAAATTTTTTAATGAAACTGTAATAAATAAAAGTTGAGGCTTATTATTTCATTATAAATATAAACTTAATGCCGGCAAATGAAGGAAAAAATGCTTTTCTCCTTTCTGTATTCTCGATGAAGTATTATTATTATTTCATGTCTCTGTACGTAAAAAGCCATATTTTTTATATGTAAATTATTTTTATTTCTTTTAAATAAAAGATTATGTGTAATTTTGAGTTTTAAGATAATCACCATATCCAGGAAAAGTTCAAATGTATCATACAAACACATCAAATTTTTACATATATATATATATGTATTTTTTTCCCCACTTAAAGAAGAAAAAGAAACAAAAATAATTATTTGATTATATACTTTCTTCTATACAAAGCCAATTTTCGTCTTATATTGTACAAGATTGAAATAATATTATTTTTTTTTTTTTTTTTTTTACGAAATCTTAAAGTACGAGGTGCTTTATATTCTATTATAATCACTGTAGCAATATAATTTATTTTTTTCACATAATTTAATCAGAAAAAAGCCCGAGAATCATTTATTTTAGTCGTTTTCCTGTAATTGTTGTGCATATAGAGGTTTCTGATTATAAAACAACTGACAGTTTTATATTCATCCAGGATCTTATTGTCTTGAAGTTATTTACAAGGTGATAATGTACGAGCCTAAGGTATAAAGGTTTAAAGTTCTGTCGGCGTGAAATCTATAGTAAAATAATATATGTTTGCAAGTACTTTTTAAGATAAGGAATCTTTAGGGAATCAATAGAAATGGTATGTAATTTCTATCAAGTTACTTTATATTTTAATTTATATTCTTCTTATTATTATTATCAGTATATAACATTCTAAACATTACTCACGCGATATTTATAATTTTTGTTATGAAATCTTATTGGTGATAATTTGATAAATATTGCCAATTTGATTACGAAATATTATTTGCAAATAATCGAGCCATTTTTAAAACTTTGACTTTCGCGAATGAATCATTATGCAAAAATAATCATCAACTACCAATTAGAGCATATCTGCTCGATTAATCCATTATTCCTTTGTTTTTTTAGTTTATTTTGTTTTACTATTCATCTTTGTTATTCTAATAATCTATACATGTGCAGGTAATTAAGAAAAGTACTCTGACCTGTAGTTTTATTAGAATTTGCCGCGAACTATTCGAGGTGAATGGTAATTTTCTATTATTTAAGTTTTTATACATTGAATAACACCTTGTATTTGCTCATTTACATTCAATTATATTATCCTATTATTATCAAAAGTGCTTTATTACATTAATAAACAAGATAAATAATAATATCAGAAATATATTAATTATATTATTAAATAATTCTCTAGTTTTTATATCTACAGAAATAGTATTTTACTTAATTTTACTTAAAGCTCTTGTTTGTTTTGCTTCTGGCAAACATCAAAATCGAAATCTCAAATATACAAAGTGAAATTACAAATACAGTATTTTCTTATGCAATAAATAATTTTAATGATTTTCAAATTCTCTTTTATTGATAATATCATATTCATTTTTTTTACCATTATTTTATAGATTAAAATAATTCGAACAATAAATAAAATAATATCCCAAAAATATCAAGTTGGAGCTCCTGTTTGGAATGAAATTAAAAAATTGAACAAAAAAAAAAACTGTTCATGAAATATCAACATATAAATATTTTATGCAACCAACATTTTTTAAAGTTACATGTAAATTTCCACGAAGAGACAATAGAATCCTCATTAATATAAATAGCGACAATATGTATGTTAAGTAGCAAATAATAAACAAGCATGTATATATATATATATATATATATATATATATATATATATATATATATATATATATATATTAAATATATGATTATTGGGATTGTCTTATTGTAAATTGCGAAGAGAATGGATGTATATTGATATACAATAAATTAGTTAACATAAGGTATAATAATAATAAAATAAAAATATGTTGTAACATTGTTTCAAATGCTGCTTCATTTATCACAAATAAACATTTATTATATAATTTTAATAGCATAGATAAATTCTAATGTTTTTAAGTTTTCATCGTTTAAAATAACGTTACAAAGCATTGCACTTTTCTATGATATAATCGTATAATCGCATAGAGTGACATAATTTTTTTTTTATTGCTCGATTATTACTAACATTCTTCATTTTTCATAAAATATTTTAAAAGTACTTTTACGTATTTTATTTTCTAGTCATATGTTGACTTTTATATAATAAGTAAACAGCAAATTAAAATAAAAATCGAAGAAAAATGCTTTTAATTAACTGGTTCGCTTAATATCTAATAATTCTTAACGAACGATAACGAAACGAATCGATAACGAAATTTTCCACTTACTGCATTTGCATTATAAAATCTCATTCATGTTGAAAAAAAACTTCTCAACTACAAAAGAATTGAATAATTGCGTATTCCAGTAATCCAGTTAATAATCACAAGATATTATTTAATATAAATTAAGATTATTAACTACTTTATCTAATATTGATTTAGCTCGTATTTACTTACAAAGCATGTTACATAATTCAAAGATTTCCATGTTATTTGAATATTGTTCAATTTAAGAATTGATAAAGCAAGTTTGTTAATAAAAATCCGAAGATATGCGTTTATCACGATAATGAGAATGGAAATTTTATTAAAAAAATTTCTCTGCGTATACACCACAATTATTACGTTTTTACGTATCAGATAAGAGCTTCCGGGCATTAATACATTTTTACTTCGTATTCCATTAAATTATGTAAAGAAAAACACATTTTAACGTACTTGTTTATCAATACGATATACATAAGCGCGCACACACGCATACAAACATACGCGAGTCATGCGCCTAGAAACAAATGCGTTGACATGTAGCGAATTATAATTGCCATGATAATAATAATTTGCCATCTTTGTGGCGCCATCGGAAGCGCTTTTTGTTTAATAATACTGAGAACATACTTTACAAACTTTTTATCTTGGTCGATGAGTGAATGTACATGTGTAAGATGCATCGCAGTTTTTTGCACAAACTTCATTTACGCGAAAGTCACTGGACGCGATTTACGCCGGAAGAATTTGCAAAGTTATGCGGTAAGTTAACGAACACAAATTTTATTTCATCCGCTTACAACTACTTTCTTTATATACGAGGTGAAATTTGTGTTGTAGTGGTATATTGATATTTATTAATGTTTAAAGTAGCTTTTGGCTTATGCACTATTTAAGAAACCTCGACAAGTTAGTTTGGGTATTGAAAAGAAAACTACTCGCTCAATAAAGTCTTTAATTTATGTATAATTATTGCATTGCATATAATTAATTTCAATGTTAATTCGATGGACGCTCGTAATAAAACTTAATGTTGTCGATATTAATTTATCTACGATATTTGTTAACCATGTGAATCGGATTTATTCACTTGGCTTCGTTAGACTTCACTGATCATTGAACGAGTTTGAGTATATAAGAATTATGTTAAATTGTGTATTCGCGTGTTAGAGTTATAAAATTCAAAGTTTATGGATCGACGCTTAAGATTTAAATTAAATGAATACTATTTTTTAATTTTATTATGGCTTATGAATAATTAGTAAACACAATCGGGGATTCAAAGTTAATAAGCAACAATGGACTTTAAAACAATAGTATATTAAATGTCATATTAACCCAAGTGCTTGTATATTATATTTTTTTCATTATATTATATAACTTATTTTTCATCACAACGAAATATCAATTTTTACATTCCCTCCCCTCTTTTCCCCTCCTCCTCGTCCCGCCCCCTCGACGGAATATATATATATATATATATATGTACGCGGTAACATAAAGTAAATTTTTCCAATCAATTAACATATTCCTGTATTGGAAATATTAGTTTAAATATTCCTCTGCGTTGTCTTGCTTATTTAATACTTATAAAATGTTTCGTTTACACTATCCCACCACAAAATAAGATTTTTGCAATTCATTTTTTCAAACTCATCGACATTACATGGTGAGTAAGACTTAATCTTATCAAGCATATTATTATACGAGGCGGTATTTTTATTTGTAAATTTTTATAATCGAATGTTGTCGAATTTAATAACGGCTTATTATCGATTAAAACAATAATATATAATATTGAATCGCTTTAACACGATAATGAAATTTGAATAACGCGTGCGCGCGTAAATGTATTACCAAAATATTCTCACAACTGAGTCACTAAAGCTTCACTTTTTACTAATCTAATAATAAAGTCGTCGTGGGACGCAGTAATTCTTATCTCAAAAGTGACAAAGAGCGCTTGAACTGCAATTTCACGGAATATCGTGAAGACCTTCAGACACATTCCTCGTTTGCACGTGCTACTCGGATTCAGTAATATAAAAATAATTTGCAGTGCGTTAGTTTCCATGAAAATTAACGATCCGAGCCGATAACAATGCCACGCCATGTGGCCAAGACCGTTGGTCAAAATCTCGAGTCGCACGCGTAATTAAATAATGCGTGGAAAAATGTTCTTTTTTCTCTCGCGATATCCGAGCATGGAAATGAATACGTATTAAATAGCATTGGCTTTAGCATATAAATTCTCAGTAGTATTACGAATAATCGATGCGGTCTACATTGCCGAGGTATTACGAATAGATCGCAGCTAACATTAGCGAGTTCATTTATCTATCAAAGTGAAATTTTACATTTGAGGGTTGATTCAATTTACCCATGGTTGGTCATTTACCCATTAAATATATAATACAGTTGCGCGCTCATAAACTTTACAGCCTCGTATGATGCAGTTTTAACAGAGTTTATAAATCTCTTTACCACGGATTTTATTATAATTATAATATTTTTCCTATATATGATGATTTTTGTATTTATTCGTCGGCAAATTAGGATAATGATATAATGGTTTATAATTTTTTAAAGGACTTGAGGAAATATTGCGGTACATTGCGCACTCCGTATCCGCAATACGCTAATATAATTAATACATTCTTTCCCAGTGACAATGATTCGATTTTGTTTATTACAATGGTTATAGTTGGTTAGAAAGGGCTATAATAAGTGTGCGAGGGCGAACTAACGAGAGTAAAATACATCGAATAGAACAATAGGATTAATTTGAATTGTCAGTGAAAGTAAAGAATTGTATTATTATTTCTTTATGAAAATGCAACGATTATGAATTGACAAATTCGAATGATCGCTCACGACAAAAGCCATACTTTTATTAACAATAATTCGTTACATTATGTACATTTTCGTTCAATAATGAGGTTTACAAGAAAATATAAGCAATATTAATAGGGTTTCATTTAGGTCAATACAGTAAGTAAAAAAAAAAAAAAAAAAAACATACACACGACCACTTTGATTAATAGACAATAGACAATAATATAATTTATCCAGGATTGAAGAGAACATCACGAGGACAAAAAGAGCGCATTGTTGTTCTTATCGTATCCGACCACACGACCCATGAAACACTTCTTATTATAGAAACCAAAGAGCATAATCTCGTAGCTAAAGTAGATTCTTAAAATAATAATAAAAGGAAAAGAGAAAAAAGAAAAAAAATAGTATTCCCACTTATCTTCGTCACGCTCTCCCTCTCGTTCTCCTTATTTCAAACATACAACATAAAATGCATATATACGACTCGAGCATCAGCTCATCCCAAGTGCCATCGTCGTCTCCCCTGAAATGCGTCTCCATTCCGAGAATCGGGAATCGCAAACTTCCAATACGACGACGACGACGACGACGACGACGACGACGACGACGACGACGAGGAAGTATCGCTCGCGCGCCTCCTCTCTCCCACATGTCTCAAAGCGAGTGCACGAGTCTAGAAATGAGCGTGAGAGAAAGCGAGAATAAAGCAACGACCAGCGCCACGTCGTAAATTAACTCGGGCTCGTCCCGCTCTTGTTGTAGGCCCTACAACAACGCATCACCAGAGGAAGGAATACTAAACGACGGTGGACTCAGCGCCAAATTAAAATGCCCGGCCTCGATCTCGCGGCTACGAGTGGAGAAGATCGAGGGTGGTCTGATGGTGGCCGGGGTCGTCGTGGCCGCCAACTGTCAAATCGCTCTACCAGCCTTCGGCTTCCTCTTCGTCCTCGTGGGCGCCGTCCTCACCGGTACGTATTAGCCGCACCTTCAGGGGCTTTGCTCCTTATCAAGAACCTCCCCCTGCCTCGATAGCCCATACTGCAATTGCACCGCATGGATCTTTGAGACGAGTGGTGTGGGCCTTTCGGCGTTAACATTTTCCTTCGCGCGATTATTTTAAGATAACGAATGACTGAGCACCCACCACGAGACCTACAAAATTTCTTTAATTCAAGCGATTTAATGAAGAGAGAGGCTAGAACAGAAGCCCAACTTTGACGTTGAGCCCAAACTCGACTGATGATTCATCCAGATAATATTCTAGTCCAGCCTTTGCCCGGCCCGTCGTTTATAATAAACATAAATTATTAATATAAAGATACGATAAATAGGGTCGGTTCGTACGACAAATGACAATGTAGTTCGACGCGCACGATAAAGAAGTAGATCAATTACGAATTCAAAAGTTATTAGATTATGCAGCGAGAGATAATCGACGATAATTAGCCGAGCGCTCGCTCGCAAGACAGAGAGAGAGAGAGAGAGAGAGAGAGAGAGAGAGAGAGAGAGAGAGTGAGTGAGGAGCGGAAGGAGCGGAGGGGGGGGCAGCGTTACGGAGAAGCGCGAACCTGCGCAGCCTTCCTTTGACGGTAAATAGAGGTGGCGGAAGAGGGAAGAAGAACCCACGACGAGACGACGCGCAACGTTATCGCGAATCAAAATGTCTCGTAATAGGAAGAGCCTCCTTCTCTCCACCAAGATCGACCCGGCCAAAAACTAGTGGCACGCGGCAATATCCTCTGGAGAATAGCGCGAGCGAGGAAGCCATGGGAGTCGGTCGGGAGAAACCTTATGTGCGTTGGCGGCTGGACAACAGCTTCTTTTGAATTTCTGAGTCACGATGATTAATAAAAGTCCGGGACTCGTTGGATGCTGTTACGCGTTGAACCGACGCTTGATTCGGTAATCGGCTTATCGCGGGGACGATGATCCGTAACAACGGGGAGGGGGTCGTTAGGGACTCTATTCGGGGCCCACGCGGTCTTTTTAGCATTGGTGATGAGCCACTGTTGTTACGCCGGAATCTTTTATTACGTGGGATTTAACGGCGGAATTTCTTGCTTACTTTATAATTTTCGTTCCGACGGGCAGTCGAAACTTCGCGAATCTGCTTATTCCAATCTGAATTATTGCTAGATGTAATGAGATAATTATTCGTATGTGGAAAAACGAGCTCATATTTTATTAAACACGGGCGTTTCGTTGCATTATTTAATATTCGGGAAATTGTGCTCGTAAATTCTGGAGAGATTATTATTCGGAGTGTTGGATGCACTCTAAACACGACTATAATAAATAGATCAAATTGACTGTTAAGATGAACGAGCGATATCCAGTCATAAGTTAATGGGTATATATATATTTAGATAAATAAAAGTGAGAAACACAATAAGTAAGAGTCCTAATGTTTAATAATATTGTTTAATTTATTTTAGGATTATAAAATAGGGTATTGATAGGAGAAATGCAGTTCTCAAATTTCTAATTTGAAAAATTTTCAATTCCATTAATTTCAGGATATTTGGAAAAATTGTGCAACAGTTACGCCAACTTTAACAAAGACTTATTTTCTATTTTCTTAACAATATTATAATGGCAAAACATTTATAAAACTTTTTTTAATTTGATTTTTCATTTACGTAGGTTGGCCAGGGTTTTAATTTTAATATTGATTACAGTCGAATGGAAATTATTTTTTAACGCGCATTATACTATTGTTATTAAAACTAAGGCTAATACTTTAACAAAAGGTTCGTAAATAAACGTCATCGAATAATTATGAATATTAAACATATAGTTATCACGTATGTAAATACTAACAAACGACGATTTGTAACGATCTGGGGATAATTTTAGTAATATTATTCTTTAGTTTTGAAGAATATGAAAGCCTGCATAGGCAATTTTTCATGGTCAAGATGACAATTTCTATAAAAAGTATGTTATTTAATAATAAATGATAATATTTGTTTGTTAATTATCAATAAACTTACATTGCATAGATTGAACAAATTATATAATAAGAATTTACGTTTGTGGTATACTTTTCATACACGACTACGACAAATCTCGAGTATTTTAAATGAAATAAAAAAATTTTCCGTTTATATATTTCTTTTTTTTTTTTCCGAACACAATAATGATGTGTTAAGCATATAATAGGAATGTATACGAGTAAAAAGATAATAAAAACTTCTACTTCAAGTAATATTAGAGTAAAAATGTCTCAATACTTTCTATTAATAAATATAAACGTAAAGAAAGAAGTGCGTAATTTGTTATTTTTACATAAATACATTCAAATGATACAGTACATTTTACATTTTACACATACAGTATATTTTTATATAGGTATAATTATTATTTACCCCTGTTAATAATAATTCTTATTTATTATTCTTTCTAAGCTCATTGATGAAGAATGCATTAAATTTTCATTACTGCCGACATAGGGTATGTAATATAAAAATTTAATAGATGCTAATAGAAATGAAATAAACGAATAATTTGTAATAGACAAAATAGTAATATAATCCTACGTCATATATACATACATATCTATATATATATATATATATATATATATGCATATGTATCTACATTGTCAATTCGTTATTTATTATAATACTTTAGAGTTATTGAATGAGTTACTGAAACAAAAACAAATTCAAGATCAGTTTTTTAGTGATTTTTATTTATTATTCTTTTTTTTCTACTTAATTCTCTTGTATAGTGACATTAAAAGTTCCAATACCATTCTTTTTATAGTAGATTATATTCAACTTTATTAAGCATAGATTTGTATTTCCATAGGCGGCAATGCTATTAAACGCAAGTCACAGCTTCTTAATTGCCAATAAAGAATGATTTTGTGATGTTTAATTTCAATTATACAACATTTAACACATCAATTTCTAATCAATTCTAAATATGTTTTTTCTATTGAATTATTTCCCGTAATTTTAAAAAGTAGAAAGTTATAATTATTATTACCATCTCAATAACAATAATCTTCTTGATTATTTAGATTGAGCGTGTCAGTCTCATTTTTTTGTTTTTTGGTTTTTTTCTTACTATTGTATTTTTAAATTAATTGTAATAGATTAAGCATTAGAATAGATAGAAACAATTTTATTATAAATATTGACGATAAATACAAATAGAACCTTTAAAAGTTTATGCTATGTCTAACGTTTTCGCTAATTATCATTGAAGTTGCCAACAATTTGTTTGAATTATCAACAATAACTATTAGATCTGTGACTTTAATTCTCATCATTATCATCTCATTCTATTTTTTCAACATATGTGTTACATTAATGTAGGGAATTAAGTGAGCTCTTAATTAAAATTTACATTTCATTATGAAGAGAAAATTTGTAATAAATAATTTATCCTTTAAACGAAATATTTATTAAATTTTATACTGATTTTTCACTCAATGTTATCTCCGTGCTTTTTAATATCGCGATAACCAAGTTATTGTTTTGACTGTCAAAAATTGTTTAGACTCGTGTTATCCATCGAAAATTACGTATACCATATTTTAATGCTTTCGGCTTCGTGTTTGACATCTTTTAAATCATTTAAATTCGTTTTTCTGGAAACTATCATTCTATTTACCTTCGGTAAACTAATAATAATAATAAAGTTTAATAGTAGTAACAGAACGTGAGATGTGCCCATTGATTAATGAGAGTATCGTGCCAATGACAATATCGGGAGATATTAGCTTAAAAACTTTCTATTTCCACGATGAAAATGGAAAAGTGAAACGTTGCGTGACCTGCGCTATTTCACATTAATGTTAATCCTTCCTCTGCCCATCCCACCCCCCCTCCAACAGCAGTAAATCCCATCGAATAAAATGCAGAATCGAACGAAGCGTGCTCGCAACCAACGAATAACAAGCCGACTCGATTATTTCAGCTGCCTCTTATCGCGGCCCTGGCGAGGACGAGGACAAGGACTCTTACGCGGCTCGGATAGCCTTTACCGGCAATTCCCGCATCCTCGGCCCAATCTGTATCGTCGTGGGCGCACTCATGTTCGGCCTCGGGGCGCTCCTCTGTGCCCTGACGCGACGTGCCAGAAGACGGGAGCGACGTGTCGGCTTCCACTGTCCGCTTCATGGTGACTTCTATCCTCTAAGCCCGGCCCAGGGCGCCAAAATGATTGGTAAGTTATTATGGAATAGCTATTGTTACGGAATCCTTGGCAATAGGGTGCGTCTAATGCGACTGGTTTGCCTGATTCTGGTACGTTGTGAGCGACAGGGGCGTGATCGGTTTGCCTCTAAGCCGCTTGTAAAGGACCTCCGAGGTCTCCTCAGTTGGAGGGGATGTTTGTTTATCTCGCGGCTGAGACGATGCCCTCTCACTTTCACGGAGAAAGCACGCTAAGGAAACAGCGAGATGGAAAATCGTTGGATAAATATATACGAGTAAATATTGAGCTAACGAGATGAATTGATTACACACACGCGACAGGCATATCGTGGACGGAAGTTGAAAAGCATTTAACATTATAAAAGGAAAAGAATACAAATGGCATATCGAAGTGATATTACGACGTAATTTTATTATTAGCTTATTATTCGGTGACCCTCGATCTCGGTAATTATATTTGGTCTTATCGAGCCGCGCTCTCAATAACGGGACTTTGAGTGGAAAATGCTCGGATGAACTCTTGTTGAGAAATTTCAATCTGCTAAGTATTTGATGCTCAAGACCTTAGATATTCTCCACCTTACTCCTCATTACTTTCACGTACGTTGGGACAAAGTTAATTAAATCAAAGTTAGGCAATTTTAGAGGCAGAGTTTATACCGAACGTCAATTTGATATTTATGCAGACTTCCGAACCCCAAAGTAATCATTCTTTGGCTTTTCCCCTTTCTTTAATTAATCACTTTTCCGACGTGACTTTTAATATGAAATTTTTACAACTGCTGCTCAATGTCGTATTAAACTCTCTTTAAAATGGGTTAAGATTTCATATCCTTACTTTGAAAAGTAGTTTTGCAGAAATCAATGCCTTCCAGTTAGTTTCAAATAGTTTCTTAGAGAAATCTATTCGCAAATATACAACTTATCTAGTCAATATAACTTTCTATCCAAAACAAAGATCATTAGGAAAGTAAGGTTCTTTAAATCTTGGCCTGAGTTTTCTCATGTCCGAGCATTTCTCTCATTCGAAACAGGTTTATTTAACGAGCTAAAGTGTTTAAAATACTCTGGACGATAACAGCTTTTAATTATGCAATATAAGAACCATAAATAATTATTTAATTCCGCTTGTACATCGTAAAATGGTAGCAGAGAATTTTTCACTAATTATCCGATAATTAAATTGTTCTCTGTCTTTGTTGTTGCTTTTCACAAGGAAGGAGCGTTAACATATACAAAAACAAACATAAAAATGGTTTTACTCTTTTGATCGATTTTCTCTTTTATAAGTGCTAGATTATAAATATTTAGATATATATATAAATATATATATATATATATATATTTTTTTTTTTTGCTTTATTTTGTTGGTATATTTATTACTTATTTAGTGCTAAATTTAATTACAAACCTAAATCGATAACAGCTTTTAAGGCAAAGATTCGCACTGTTATCCATTATCATTAACAATTCAAAGACTTTAATGTAATTGAAAATATTTTTAAAAAAATACGTTTTTTTCTCTTTTTATTTCTTTCATATAAATATTATTGCACATTACAAGTTATCGCTATTCATTCTACGGGTGCAAGTAAAATTTTTATTTTTATTCAATATACGGTTATAAGTAGTATTTATAAATTCATCCTGCAGCACTGATACGAACGCGATTTATACTTCCAAGCAATAACCGAAAATTATGCTCGAAACTTCTATTTTCCTCTCGGAATATCCTTTACCTTGTTGTACTTGTATCGTTGCACAAGTCACATAAACCAATACATTAATTATCTAGGCGGTACAAATATTAAAGAGCAAATTGTAACAGCAACACTTAATCGTTACATTGACTCGCTTATTCAATTAATAAATCATAACGGAATAGGACGCAATCACATCAATGGACGATAATGATAACCAATATTTTCGCTTCTCCGACTCGAAGAAACGAGCAGCATAAACGGATTATTGCCGATAGGGTTCTCATTACGGAAGTCTCCGGACGTGTGCGCACACGAAGAAGAAAATGGAGAATCCGAGCAATGCCGCCGCTGTCCCACATCGAGATGGAATGAACTTAACGGAATACCAAAGTCAAAGCGGTCGCGGAGTGTATTACTCATTCCTTTCCTCGCACAGTCGCTCACCCACGCAGCGCGCGCACAAACGGACAGACGCGCAGTTTTCGCGAAACATAAACGCGTCACAGGGTCGAGCGTATGCGTTAGGATGTACCTCGAAATATAAATTCGAGGAAACGGTCGCGCGACCTTTCTTCCTTGCGGGTGCTGAAAGAAAATGAGAGGAGATGATTAAACCGATGCCCCTTCCACGACTACCCTACAATGCGTCGTAATTTGTGCATTTTATCATTGCGCTCGTTTTGCGCATTCTACAACATAAGGCGACAGATGATTAACTGCGATTGAACTGTATAAGTATTCAAACACCTATATATATATATATATATATATACATGAATTTTTAACTTTTATAAGAAAGTTTAGCATTTAGAAAGGAATTTTATGAAACTTTTCGATGACAATGTTTGATATTATGCAAAGTATGATGATGTAATGAAAGCTTTCGATATTTCTTTGTATAAATAAGTAACACCAATTGCTTTAACGAATCGTTATATAAGTAAGGGATTCTCATTAAAAGTATATTTTTAGTCGAAATTATAAAAAGAAAACACAAACAAAAACAAACAAACAAAAACAAAAACAAAAACAAACAAACAAAAACAAAAACAAACAAACAAAAACAAAAACAAACAACAATTTATCACAATTAATATAAGAATGCATGTTAAAGTTACATCTCCTTGGTTACAAGTACATTCGATTTTCCTATACCTATAACTATTTTTCTAAGGTATATCTGATTACTAACTAAGCTTAGTTTCATCGTTAGTTTTAACTTTTTATACGCGACTTTTAACATTTTTCACTATTACGTTATTTATAGTTCTCATTTCGTTCTCATAAGATAATAATTTATTGTCGAAAGTTGCCGTAGAGGCGAGAATAATAAGAATAAAGAGCCGAATGTTAATTTTTCAGAAACTGACTGCCTATTTTAATTCCAATGGTATTTTCTTATGTTACACAATATAAAAGTGAATCTAAAAACAAAAACAAAAAAACAAAAACAAAAAACAAAAAAAAAAACAAAAAAACAAAAAACAAAAAAAAAACAAAAAAACAAAAAACAAAAAAAAAAAAAAACAAAAAACAAAAAAAAACAAAACAAAACAAACAAGAGAGTAACGAGAATAAACGTGTATACTTTTCTTTTAGATTTTACATTTGTATCAAGATTACGATTACCTACACGAAGCTATAATAGTCTATAATTTTTATGCCTTACGCGATCGTCAAGACATTGTGATTTTCTAAATGACACAAATGGAAAATATCATTAACAACTATTACCTTAAACGATATTTATTTAAAAATATGGAAATTGTCTATATACGACAATTTAAGATTCCTACTATACTTTCACATAATGTAGTGCTATTACATATTGAAGAAATAAAAAATAAAAACAAAACGAAAAAACGATAATATTTGGATAAAATGTTAAAGCGAAATCATATCGAATTTAATTTTTGCGTCTCACGATGATTCCTCTGAATACCCGAAGCCCAAAAATAATTACATAATCGGCCTCGCATCTGGAAGCCCAATAATTCTCCAATCTAAAAGCACGCGAAATTGAAATTTCATTTCCAAGTTGTATGTGTCTTCTGCTAACAATGACAGAGCTCGATGAAGGTTCATGAAAACTAATGACTCGTTATCTCACTCTCTCGTCGCAATCGCAATCGCGCGCGCTTCCATGGCAGTGCATGTAACGTAACGACGACTGCTTCGAAGCTTTTGTAATGGCGCTGTCGTACGCTAATGAGGTCAAATGAAAAAGTCCGACTACAGGCGTGGAAAAAGCTCTCGTTAAATTACGTGCGCGCGCGTGCTCCATTACGTACGCTACCGAGCCAGATATGTTTTTTAATTCGACTTGAAATTCAAATGTCGTTTCAAGCGGAATTTTCATAATTGCGTGCTCGACTACTAATCACCGGCTGAGAGATTTGGCCTCTCCGAAGCGAATAATAGGAGAACAATTAGCTGGGAAGTGATTTTAGATGGATAGCTTGATAAGATAACAATGTCCACTTTATTGAAAAATATTCATGTATACGAGTATGTGCATGAGTGTACTTGTACGGTAGTGTGCAATTGTAATTTAACTATCGATGATCGGTAGTCATTACGATGTTTTATATCTTTAATGAAATTAGAAATCTTGGAGAGCAAAATTCTATTATTTAACGTTATCGTATCATTCATTAGTTGATTAATGGATACATTGTGATTATTCAACAAATGTAAATAGGATTCGATTAATTTGAAAAATATTTTCCATGATAGACGATTATAATTTATCATTAAATCTGTTTAATAACTATGTTGTTAGGCGCATAAAAATTTGCGACTCGAAATACAATGGAAAAATGAAATGGCAAATAATTACATCAATTTTATCCATTTTGATGAAAATTGAAAGTTGAATTCGATTCGAGACAAAACATACGAATGAATTTTTTTTTTATTTATTTTTTTTTTTACTTGTGAAAGTAGCATGTCTTTTTATTGTTTACGAGATAATAGGATTTATAATCCTTAATGTTCACGACATTGAATCGACTCAATTTACATTACTATTGAACAAACATTGAATAATGATTGTACTGTGCTAGACTAAGCGAATCTTTGCATTCGCCAGATTATCGGTAGTATTGTTTTGCTTATCAAAATCTTACATAAATATAGAATGTCAATTATCTGGACTGGAATTGCGGCCTTTCAACGTGAAACTTTCTTATTTTACCGATAGTTATCGGATTTAATTTCTCCTAAATTTTTTGGAATTCTACCTAAATGGTGCTTTAGTTACTTTAAAGAAAATTTAGTATAATTCACCCACCCACCCACACACACACACACACGCACGCGCGCGCACACACACACACACACACGTGTATATATATATATATATATATATATATATATATATAGTGATTAAATAAGTAAGGAGAATGATTTTATTTTGGCAAAATGAAATCTTATATTTATAATGCAATATGATTAGTAAAACTTTCAACTTTATAAAATTTATGTAAAACTTAAAATATTTTTGAACAATTATCAAGGAATGTTCATCGTTAAAGATGCGATGCAATTTAATGTTAGTCTAGAGCCTAAATTTCAGTCAAACAACTGTATCTTATCGATTAAAATCAAAATTTATCATCGAAGCAAAAAGAATGAGTTCTTTACATAATGTGTGACTAATATTTTTCAAAAAATGTTGTAATTTTTAAACGAATGAATAAATTAGCTTCGTTCACAGAGGGGGAAACAATTTTTCTTCACATTTTAAACGCATTGCCTCATTTTTGATAATTTTATGCGCGAGTGCCATAAACGTAAATTATCATCGACTGCCAAAATGCGTGATCCATTTTTTTTATTAAATTTCTAGATGTTATCGTACGTGTCAGTATAATATATTATTGACATACTTATATCGGATGCTAATGTGGACTCGTTGCAACTTATTATTGCACTTGTAGTTGATGTTTTATAGTTCAAAGTTGATTTTTTTGATGAATCATGTATGTGGGAGATGCTTGGTGATATTAACTGGCAGAAATCTAGAAAGTCAATGGAAAATACATGTAAATCTTTATAATTGATCAATCCCATTCAATGCATACAGAGGTAAACTGCGAGTATCAGATTTGATGAAAAAAAGAAATGTTGCGAATCGTTATAGCTCTATTGTTAAAACTATACGAAATATTTAATTGGATATCCAATGACCATGACATTGGGCATTAAAATAGAAAATCATTCCTCCCCTCCCCCTCCCCATCCTACCCGGTCCCGCCAAATCCTTCAAAGTCACGATATTTTCGAGTATTACCTACGAAATCCTCGTGTAATTAATATTGGCATAACAAATTTCTTAAATTTATTATTCGCTTTGTACTTTTACACGAAAGGGTACGGTAATACGATCATTAAAACAGAACTCGAGATTGGGAACGTGAAAATTTAGAACGAGGCTAGGCCGACATCTTAACGAATCTAAGTAAGCCGATTGTCTGAATTCAGGCTAATGCAAGAATATAGAATTATCGTAGTGGTCGGCCCAGTCTCTTAGTCAACGACAGGCCCTCACTTCCATAAATAAGATTAAGCGCCGCCGTTTGGTTGTGCACGGACGGGACGGTGGTAGCCGCCAATTTACGAAAAACTTGCTTTATTCCACGTCGGTGTCCATTTTGATGGGCGTGTGCGTGTTCAGCAAAACGAGTCTTTAAAGGAGTTTCGCTTGATTTTGATAAAACGCGAAACGTCATCTAAACTCGACGTTACTCGGCACATCCGCGCGTTACGAGGCAGATTATGTTTACTTAACTCGGGGCAACACTAACATTACAAAATCCAGTCGGGAACATGGAATCGTTGAAATTACGCTCGAGTATTCATGACACAAAAGTAATAATGCTATTACGCACCACTCTTAGTCGTTCGGAAAATCGCGCTTAACTATTGCACTTAATAATTAATTACGCGTCTAAACTTATACAAACACAATCGAGCAATTCTAAAGTTTAATAACCTTTTTGAAATATCCATACGAATAAGAGCATGGATTTTTTTTTTATAAATAGCGTTTATTCGATAGATGCCATGGAAAACTGCCCGATTAGAGTCGTTAGTGCAGCTCATTATATTAAAGATTTGTAGTATTTAATAATTACAAATATCCATGAGATTGGAATATTAAGTACGTAAAGATATAATGCTAGAAAATCGATCGACAAATTACATTCTTTTAACAATAACAACAACAACAACAACAACAACAACAACAACAACAACAGCAACAGCAGCAAATAATAATAATAATAATAATAATAAACGAGCCCCTAAATTTTTATTCATTCGATACAATTAAGCCGAGTGCAATTAGACATCAAATTGGCTACTCTTTCGATTCCTTATTCTTTTTTTTTTCTTTTTCATTTTACACGCTAGTAAGAGATTAAGATTGAGCGTGCGAGGATAAGAAAACCGAGCCTCTCATGCGCGATAGAAGTAACGAATGTAAAGACAATGATACTGATTAATTCCTTCCAATCTAGATAAATTAACTTTTCAACTGCACGCACAATCGCATCTCTACACATTTACATCGCGATCGTAGGTAAATTTTTCATCGTAATTTTACAATTACGTGCGAGTGAAAAAGCAGCGGGAAAGCGTCAAATTCCGACGTCAGCACCTTGGCTGACTCGTCTCGTAGTGAATTATTCTTTTGCCGATAGGTGGCTAGTGTGACAAGAGTAAATAAAGGAAGACGTCGAAGAGTATGAGGGTTACCAAGGCCCACGTTAATCGTCCTTATGAGATCGTCTCGAGGTCTAATCACTTGTTGCGCTCCTTTTGCTTTTTCCAGGTAAAAACGTCGGCGGCTGGACGAAGATCCCCTGCTTCCGGGGTAGGGCCTCGCTGGGCAGCGACTCAAAGCTCGGCGCCCGCTCGGGTCCGCCTCAGTGCCCGCACTCGGTCCTCAGCAGCACCCGGAGCTCCGTAAGCAGCTCGCCCCTCAGTCCCTGTCCGACGCCGATGCCCTTCCTCGTCACTTCGGGCTCCATGAGGTAAGAAGGCCGCAGCCTTGTGCTGGCCCGTTACGCCGCGCTCCCCTTCCATTTCAATCGTCCGCAGGGTTGGGGGGAGCCTCGCGAAAAATATAAATTATTATTCAAATTGCATAGCCTCGTGAGCAGTCGATTATCAATTGCGCCTTAAGTGGACGGAAAAATGTTCAGATCAACAAATTTTCACGTAGAATCGTTGCCATAATCGTAATGTGTGCGTTCGCCTAAATATCCATCAATTAATTTTCAATGGAAGCGATTGTCGCCCCATTTGCCAATATTCCTAAATGAATATTTATTTATTCATGCTAAGAAGATATGGAATCACCTCGAAGATGGAAAATGCCTCTGCATTCCCTGGGCTATTAAAGGCCAATTATTCATTGTTAAGAACCGGGAGATTTGCATTAATAATAATCGCGTGAGTCGGCTTAAGATTACGAATGAGCTTGTGATGGAAATGCGAATCGTAAGGTCCGCGAAAACCTCGGCCATTAAAGACAGTCGCTTCAAGCGAAACGAGTCTCATCGTTGAGGAACGATGCGTCATCGGCATCGATTTTTCCGGACAAATTGACCGACGGATGATGAAATGATTATCAGCAAACTCTCCCGGCTGTCCCCGCGGGCCTCGGGCCGCTATAAATAGAGGCGTGCGTTCTTGAATGTATAATTTTAGGGGGAGGCTACGCGGGGAAGGCGATCTCTTTTAGTTGGCGACTGATCGATGAGCCTCGGAACCTACGGGTATCCTGAGAGCGTAAGTGCGAGGATTTAGAAGATACTTAAGCATCAAAGCGCTTATATGGGATTAAATTGGGCTGTTATGCCTTGGCAGGGGAGGGAGAGGCCCGAAGGAGCATAGTCGTGGAAGAGAGTGGTAGGAAGATGTAAATGGCAATCCTATTATTCAAGTTTTATACTACCAACGTCTTGGTTGGGCGAAATACCAAAATTAGCTTGAGTACTCGATTCCATAATTGATGGGTGAACGGACGATTTTTTGATCTGTCAACGGATGACACTGGAACGCCGACTCGACTTGTCGGATACGTAATTCGGCGGCGAAAGGCGAATTGATTCTCGTCGACGAGAATTGTGCCGTAATCGGCTTGCTTGCATTCAGGCGCACATCCGGCGAAAATGGCTTGCACTTCACATTTGGCTAAGTCGAATAAGAGAAAGAGAAAGAGAGAGAGAAAGAGAGAGAGAGAGAGAGAGAGAGAAAGAGAAAGAGAGAGAGAGAGAGAAAGATAGGAGGATGTGGTGGCGATCTGAGTGGAAGAGTAATAACATTGGCAATCACGTCGAAAGCGGTCATACGATATTAAAGTCAACGACGCCAACAACAATCAAAATGTGTAATGACAATTGGTAATGGCTCTACCAATTTTCTTTATAATTAATCTTGATAAATACAAATTAAACGGTATTTATTAAGGCATTAAATTAAATAACGAAAATATATAACAAGATGGTAACAATATTTAAACAATTTAATTTGCCTTAAATGTTATAAATATTAGAATTTAGTGATAATTAAAAGTTGGGTAAAATTCTTCTGATAAAAACGATGGATTTTGGGGGCGGAGGGGGAGGGGAAGAGATCGGAAAATAGTGAGAAGCGAATTCTGATTTTATGTGAATTTTAGCAGTGGAATGGTGCAGATTAGCGCAGGCACAAATCTCTCGCCCGACCAGACCTTTGGATCCATTAGATCGCTCTCTGTCACGAGGGAGGTTGCGAGTTTTCCACTTTCCCGGACGCCGACTCCACCGCCGCAACACAGGTAAACTCATCGTTGTTGCTTTGGCACATTAAGCGAGTACTTTACTCTTAATTGAATAAAACATTGAAATGTTGGGATCACTGATAATGGGAGTCTCTCTAAGAGAGAGAGAGAGAGAGAGAGAGAGAGAGAGAGAGAGATATCTTAATTGAAATAACACTTTTTCTACGCTCGACAAGTGACACAAATTGTCTTTTTGTTTTTTTTGTTTTGTTTTTGTTTTTTGACTTACATACTAAAGAAAAGACTCGTATTATCGCTCTAAATCATTTCCTCATTTTATTAATTATTTTTTTAACGATGTTTTTCCACAAAGTCCTATCGACATGATTTTCCTGCATTTGAAATTTTACTGGCTTTTCGCGTGCTTTGGCTACAACTTTATAATAAGTGATTGTAATTTGCTCAAATAGGCTGCAGAACGATTAAATAAATATAGACAATATAATAGGTCATTTCCCGTGAAAACTTGGACTCTTATCTCACGTTAAATTTGCCGCAATTACGGAAACTAAAGACATTCAAAACCCATTGTTACCACCGTATAATAGTGCATTTTCATTTCACAAAGCATAATTGAAGTATCATCTTTTTCTGTTTAAATATCATTATAAATATAATCTAACGATCTAATTTAAAAGGCTGGAAAAAATACTCACGAGGGCATTTTATAATTACGCTTAAGTCTCAAATAGAGTCTATTGGACTTGTAATAATAATAGAAAACACAAGATATTTCACGTCGTGGTATAGATCGGTGGCGGCGTAATTATTAGCGACATTATTTCAAATTAAAGCTGACTATGTACTTGCCATATTTGAGAAGAATAAATTATTATTGCAGATATGCAGCAACATTATCGGGAAAAATATCGGCGCCTCTTTAATAACGCCTACGACGTAACAGCAGACCAACAATGACATTTGTCAATATCGTTGTCTCTCCACCCCTCTTTCCGATTTTAATTTTATTTGGGAAACATAATTGTAGATGGTGCCGTGACTCAAAAATTTCTTACTCATTAGCCAAACTTTCCGAATAATATCATTCGATTTGAAGTGAGAAAACTCGAGGACTAGGAGCCACCACCAATGGCTTAATCGTTGATAAAATAAAGCTCGTTAATTGATGGACAGAAGGCTGATTAAATTTATTGGCACGGTGGGCTGCTACAAGGATTTTTACATTGAAACTCGCTTCCCTTAATTCCAGATCGCTGTCAAACTCGATCTCGACCAAGCACGAGGAGACCAGCCCGGACAGCCAGAGCAGAGGGACGCCGAAGTCGGAGGTTCGGGACGTGATAGCCGCGCAACGCCAGGACTCCCCGAGTCCAGCCGAGCGAGCCGCCCAGCCCAGTCGGAAGTCCGTGAGCATCGTCCTCCCGGACGAGTCCCTCGGCTGAGCTGCTCCAGGTCGACACCCACTGCGCAGCCCGGGCACAGGCATCATCATTTGGCGTACCCCGATCGAGGCTGTCTCTAAACGATAACTGGAGCTGTGTCCTCGATTGTGCTGACCAAGCGATAATTGGACCTTTGGCTCGGGGATCGCCCCGGCAGATAGCAGGACGAAAACGTTCGATCTTTGCTTGGGAAGAAGTGTCACGGCGATACGAGGGGACGCCATTCGGGTTTATTTGCGATAGTCGTAAATGAGCGACCTGACGTCGGCTTTAAAGATGACTTGACGATACATGTAGTTGTGAGGCATATAGAGCCCGAGGCCCGAGATATTTAACAATTTTCGAACGACGACTGTATTTCGCACTTCTACATTGTCGGTGTTTGTATTGTGGATAAAATGACCAGGCGATCGTTGCTTCGTTCATCCTCGCTAAACGGAGCTGAAATAACGACAATCACGGCAAACGTTATCGTGCTAACGTAAAGTGCACATGAAGCGGGAGATGAGAAACATTTTCAACGAACATTCAATCCGGAAGGATGCTAGTCTTGTAGATATAAGGAGACGAGGAAAAATGCGTTTAAATAGAGATGAAATAGAGATTAAAAGCGAATGACGAGGAGAAATGGCACGGTGAGACGTGAAATGCTTGTATCGCGAGGATCAATGGGAAAAGATTTTATAAAATTGCTGCTACTTGAAAATATAGAGCTTCTCAGGAACGTGAGAATGCCAATAATGGATTAAAAAATGAAACACATTGAATTGTTTGATGCGAGGGTGGGTAATGAATTTGTAGGAAATGGCATGGAATGAGGGATGTGGGAAGGCTCGTAGAGCCTTGTGAGATTCGCGGGTAAATCTCTATTTATCGTCTAAGTCGGACAATACGTTGTATTAATTCTAATCTAATCGTATAATTGCGCTATTAGTCGTCGTGAATAAAAGAATGGCCGATATTGCGTTTCATCGGTGGCTTTCGATTATTGATTTCCGGCGATCAAAAATGAGAAGGAGATGTTAGCGATGCACGTGTGTAATGCTCGCAACGAAGTGCTTAGCACATAAACCAAATTCTGATATTGTTGAGGCGAGAATCTCGTTGCGATTGGCGCGAAAATCGCGGATTAATGACAGAGAAGATGCTTTCCGGGCGATAAAATTTGAATTTTTGCGCGAGCATCGCGCGATATTATCGCTACTCGTGCCAAAACGCGATACTCGATAAAAAAATTTTCTCAGCTTGTAGTAAATGCTGGTTCCAATGTATTTGTAGACGAGACCGTTTTCACTTAATTTGTGCTTTGTCATGCATATGGAATAAAAACTAGAGCTTTTATCTTACACGATCGATTCGTAAGTCAAAATACACAGCGACAATCTTGTATTTGATTATGTAAAAAAAAAAAAAAAAAAAAAAGAACAGAAAAAAAAACCGTGATTTACATGGCTATACGAATACGATGTATGGAAATACCAATTTCAAAAACATATTTTTCTCATACAAAATGAACAAATGTTCGGTTTATGATAAAATGAATATTTTTATTTAGATAATTATTTGTAATTACTCATGACGATAAGAACATTATATTTTCTAAACGTAGAGAAGAAATTGAAGAGACAAGAGTTTGGCAATAGTTTCGATTCAGTAGTTAGTTTGAAGAAAATGAAGTCACTACTTTTATACAAAGGAATCTATATTTATGAAGCATGTAAAAGGTTTAAAAACAAAAAGAAGAAGAAAAAAAAATGTATCAGTTTAGAAATAGTCACCTATCAAGAGTAGTTTTGTCTCATATCCTTATCGCTACGATAAGTGAGGAATGCTGAAAAAGAATTTAATGATTGCCAAATAAATACAGACTTTTATTCATCATTAATTTTTAATCAATATTGGATATTCAAAATGTATAAGACATAGCGAAAAACAAAACAAAACGAATCAAAACAAAAAACAAAAACAAAAACAAAAAGAAAAACAAAACAAAAAAAAGACGAAAAAAAATGTAAATTAGTAAAATTGAAATATTAGACGAATAGGAAGTAATTTACCATAATCGTCATCTAACCATCTTCTATTTAAGTTTAAAATCTCTACGGGAATGAAAAAAATAAGAAATTACTATAAGTTTAATATAGAAAGTTTTCTCTCTCTTTTTATATATATTTTTCTTAAAATTATTATTGTACTGGTATTTCTTAATTCGTAATGATTAATTAAATAGCCTTGGTACTTGAAATTTGTAAATTACGTTTTTAAGAACTATTAGACATTGACGGAACTTTGACAGTTAGGTTGTTGTTGTTATTGTTGTTGTTTTTTTTCTTTTTTTTTTTTTTTTTACCTTGGATATAATATTCACCATTTTGACAACAAATTTTAATGTTAAAACGACATTTCATATCGATCTTAGACCTTAAAAATACATAACATATATACATATACGATAACTGTAATCATAATTCAACTTTTGCAACTCCAATATTTCAGAAATAATCTCACGTTTAACAAAATATGACGTTCAAGTATTGAATGAAAAATAAATAAGTCCAGAATTAATCGTTTTGTAATAAACGATCTTTATAGTGGAAACGACATTATTAATATCCAGTTTAATAAGTAATTATTCTTAGACACGCAGAATTGCCGGTGTATAGATTTTTTTTTCTGCATGAGAAAGTTTATTAATACAAATCCCAAATTTTCATAAATAATAAAAACGCCAAAAAAATGATTTGTGATATAGCACATTCCTATAAATTTTTCAGCGTTTAAGTTTCGTAGGAGAAAACGAAACGCAATTTTTACACAATAATATTATAAAAATTGTCTTATTATATTATTCATTAATGAACACATATTTCTACATAAAATGGACATATTTGTAAATTAAGTAATATACCGTACTGCATAGGAATACATATGCATCATTGATGATTTAGACAAAATGAATTTAGACAAAATTATAATGATACATTATAAATTTACTCGGGATTCTTCATTTAAACATTCTATTCTATTCGATTCTATTGATAATATTAATATATAAAATATTTGAAAAATAATGGCAGAATCTTTTATTGTTAATGAAAGATATATTCTCGTAACAATAAATCATATCAAAAGTAAAATGTGGTGGACTACAATTTACCAGAATTGACAAAAGCCTAGGGAAATTGACAAGGAGAAATGAAATTTATTCATCGCAATTCCAAATAATTTCTAATATTGTTTACCTTCAACTCCATCTTGACAACATTTTCATTATCAACGATAATAATGATTAAATATTTCCTTCCAATTATTAGTTTCAAGGCTCATTATCGATGCCTTTATTTGTTAATTTAATCACCTCATTTAGTTTTCCGTCGTTACAGAAATTACAGAAGAAATTACATTTGAAATATTATATCATTAGTTCGTTATTCACTTTAATACGGCTTCAAGACTAAAAAGAAAGTGAGATAGATAGATTTTCAAATTATTAAATTTCATTCGAGGTATTAAATTCAATTAGTCGTGATGTTGTTGTAGTTTAAAATATTGTCAGATTCAAGATGATGCAAAGTTTTTCTATTATTCGTTTATTGATTCGAAGGCAAATATAATTATTAAGTTCTCCATTGTTCATGTACGGCGACGAGAGCGTAAATATAATCATGGCAAAAGTTTTAATTCGCATAACCTTATCTATAATGGACAGAAAATTATTGAAAATGAGTAATGTAACTTAAAAATTGCTACGTCAATGCAAAATATTTGTTTTCTATTATTAATGATTAACTATTAACATAACAATAAGTATATGGTATATATTTCTTAATATATAAACTTTTTTTTTTTTTATCTTATGTTTAAAGCTTATTTTATTATTAAACTTTTTGAATTGAAAAATAGCTTTTTTTGACAGTAGTCATAAGCCAATTAACATTAGTTTATATTTAATCCGACACGAAAATTCATAATAAAATTAGTGAGCACGAGTGTATGTGTAAAAAATTAATTCTATAATTTTACCAAAATGATGTACTGTATATTACATATTACTATGAATATTTTATATAGAAATTTATTCAAAATGAATAATATTGAATATTGGTTTTGACGAATGTCTCAATAATCCAACAACAAAAATTCGTGAATGTAATTCTGTCAATTTGCTACGATTTTTGAAAGCAAGTAGTTTTAGTAAGAATTATAAAGATTTGTACACTCAGAAAAATCGCACAACTCACACTTAAATTATGATTTGCCAGAGACAATGTTTTTATTAATTTTCACATAACAATTATATCATTACGAATATCATATAAACTATAACAATAATAATAATAATAATAATAATAATAATAATAATAATAATAATGTAAGGCGACATTTATTAAAACAATTTTTACTAATTTATCTGTAAATATATCTTTAGTTGTTAGTTTCGATAAAAATGGAAGTATAATTATGGACAGAAAAGCATTCATTAATTTTAACTGAGAAAATAATTATGGAAATCATACGATGGTTCTTTCACAAAACAATAAAATAACAATAGCTCAGTGAAGATAAAATAAAAATTTTATTTAACAACAATTGCATCTGAATTACTTAAAAGATACTATATGGTATTGAAAAAACTATATAATAATATGGCGCGTGCATATCTATTTCACAAATAAAAATTAACATTACTTATTTATTTATCCCCATATAAATAGTTTTGTACGATCCACGAATTATGAAGTCTTTTTCTTTTTTTCTTTTTCTTATTCGTTTGCTAATATAGCGACGCAATGTTTAAAGGTAAGATCTTTTGTGATAAAATGTATTCGTATTCCTTTATCACATTTTGTTGGCAACGAATTATTATCTCTATATAACAATGAAATTAATAAAAATATAAATTTTATTTCAATATAATATATGTATATGTATATGTATATATATATATACACAAATGTATGACAAAACTGATTTTATACTTTTTTTCTTTATATTAAAATCAGGATAGATAAATAACGTTCGAGATTTGCTACACTGACAAATTTTTTAGTATTGGTCTAGAGAACACAACTTTTCTAAAAAGTTAGTCATATCTATTGATTATCCAATATAAGGAAAACAAAATTAAATGAAAAAACGAATGCTTGCGAATATGGGAAAAAATTTTTCAGTGTGCACAGAACGTCGTAGGAGATACCTTGCAAACGTTCACATGTAACCGTAATTTATTATTTTTACAACAGCGAAAAATAAAAATAGTTTGTGATATTAGAGTAAATATATATTAGTTTGCGGTTTTATCCAGTGATAAAAGGCAAAATCTGTTTTTATATCTATGTTATTATTCATAATGGTATGCAGAGCAAAATGTTTACAAAACTTAGCTACATAATTCATCTTACAGATTAAAACAATTAAGAGCTTATAAATATTGAATTAGAAAAATTATTACATTCATTGAAACGCTATTTTAAAAAGTCAAATTTTCTCATATATTTTTTCAACATTTTGCCTCAGTATATTCATGTAATAAACTCATCAAATAAAAATTGTATTTTGTCTCTTTTTAAAGCCTTTACGTTTCTTATATTATTATTAATACAAGTATATTATTAATAATGAAAAAAAAATCTATTATAATAGTCTATTATTAATAAAAAAAAAAAAAAAAAAAAAAAAAAAAAAAAAAAAATTAATATTAGACTTTTTGCTCAATTCGTGTACATAATATAATTAAGTTCTCAATAAATTTTCATTACTGCAATTGAAAACTATCACCAAGTTTATAGTATATTTAGTGAATTTCTATCCTCATATTGTAATAAGAAAAAACATCTCATTAATAGTTATAAGTAAATATATTCTATATGAAACTGACGCTACGATTCCGTAAATAAATAACACGTAAATAAATAAATAAATAAATATATATATATATATATATATATATATATATATATATATTTACATAACAGTGTATATCAAATTCCAATTTTTAATTACATAATTACACAATACACGAACATTAAGTCATTATTCAAAGTTTATGAACATACATAATGAAAAATATAACTAATAAAAAATCGTAGAATATATAAGCATTAAATACATTTATAATTATTTACTTATTTCTACTTGCTTATCTTCGTTATTATATCTTCTCCTCGTATAAATTATTTCTTTGATTAACAGTAACTTGCAGCTATCGCTTTTATAATATTAAATATTGTTTTATTTTTTTTTAAAGAATAAGTGATTTTTTAAGACTCGATGTTGTATGACGACAGAACAGTATTTGTTACCTAAAATATCTATGCTATTGACAATTCGTACTATATTTATACCAATCTGTACATTTTATCCGTAAAGAAATAAAATTTAGAAAATTATTTTTTAATTTTTCACTTTCCATTAAAACGATAATTTAATAAATTCTGCATTACAGAAATTTGAGCCATTTATTATTTATTTAAATTATTGACCTCATTCAAAAGTTTACTCAAATGCCATTCAATATCAGCTTATTTATAAATAATTTATTAATAAAATATAAATATATAATTCATCTGTAATAAAATTAATATTTCAAATAATCTTCGTTTATGTATAATAATTATAATATTTGATCATTTTTTATTGTTAATGAAAAATTTACGTTCATTGTATTTATTCAACAGAATATTAATTTAACTATTGTTGTTTTACATAAATGATATTACGACTTTATGACTGTTGACTTTATTAGTTTTTAATTTATTATTCAGTTTATCTTTAATATTCTATTGTTTTCTTTTTTTGACCGGTATTGATGGTATTGCATGTTTGATCAAATCTTTATATTTTTAATTGTGAAAATTCAAAATTTTATATTATGAATGAATAAATTGTTTAATCTGCCTTCAGTTGTATGTGTGAAAATTATTTATAATGACAGTTATTATCGATAAAAACTGTAATATGTTAAAATTGATCAGAAATGTTGAAAATTTGATTATTGCTGATAGTAATTTTTACTTTCATAGTTATATAATGAAAAAAAAAAAAAAAAAAAGATAAGATAAAATTTATAAGGTAATAATAGTTTATCGGGTTTATCAAATGACTTTTTAATAAATATTTCAAAGACAAAATTTTAGCTGATTTTGATTTACGAACGATTTATTACATACGTAACAGTTTATAAATATTTTAAACGTTTCTAAAATTTGAAAGTAATTTACTGTTCGATGTCAATAAAAACGTAGTTATAATTATTAGAAAAAAGTGTGTTACGGTAATTACGAAATATTACAAACATTTTTTCTTATTACAAACTTTATGTGACAGAACTTCATTTTAATTTTGTTTTTTGTTTTAATATACTTATTTGATTTATCAGTTTTCATGCAAAAATTAATACGATTCGAATTAATAAATCAATGTAGACAATAACGATTAATAAGATTAAAAATCATAATATTTAATAAAGAGTAAATTACTTATTTTTAATTAACTTTAACTTCAATAACGTCAATAAGCAGCTTAATCTAAAATAATTACCACCTGCAATAAAAATAAATGGCTATTTATTTGCAATTAAAAATTAAAAAATCTTGGCGAAATCTTAAAGGATTATTAGACAATTACGAATAAATTAATTAGATAATAAACAGCTTCGAGCATGATTGCGAATATGTTGGAAGACATTGTATTTGTTGAGCAGAAGTTCAATTCTTTAAACGACCTTTATAACAAATGATTTTCATTATAAATGGCGCAATATATAACGGGAAATAATATCTTGTGGTCTCAATTCCCATTGCTTTCGTACTTCGTTCGATGTACGAATCTGAAAATAAGAAGTAGAATTCTGTAAAATTAAATGATTACCATTTGACTACGACATTCGTAAAATTATCAATTTTTTTTACTTTGATGTAGCTTGGATCACTTGGATTATAAAGAACAAGTCTATAATTATTCAATTTTAATTCTCTCATTCCCGTTGAATCTTAAAATTCAGTTCGCCAATATCACTTACAAAGTACTTCATCTCTAATCTACAATTTCAGCAATAAAATTTTAATTCGTCAACGCGACCGTACGTCCACGCTCCAAAAATCTCTTAAAGCAAGACAAACGTCGAATGGTTCGGCTTTCCGGTCCCCGCCACCTTTCACACACGCACACACAGTCTCAGCCAATGAATATTAAAGCTCAGACCACGAATTTGAGAAATTTACGAACGATTGTCGAAGGTTGGCCTGACCTGATCGCCCTTGAAGCGGTCGAGCATAGCGACGCAGCAGATGCCCGCCTTGATGCCGGCCTGATAGGTGAGTGCCGCGAAGGCTGTGCACTCCATCTCGATGTTGACGACCCCGGCCTCCTGGAGCTTCGCCAGGTAGTCCATCTTGTCGGCTATGGTGTGCTTGCAGAAGGCGCCGTCGAGCCGACCCTGGCCCTCGTAAAAGTCCGAGGTGCACATCGTTTTGCCTATTATCGTATCGTAAGGGTCGTCCGAGTTGACGAGGGCCTTCAGCTCGCGCACCAGCTGCCGGTCCAGGGTCGCTGGCAAATGAATCTTCTTGCCCAGCACCACCTTCGAAGTTCAATGCGACCATATGAGTTTACTGACTTTTTGTGTCCGACCTTATTCGGCAGTGCTTAACCTGCGGCTGCCCTACTTATTTGAGCGATTAATTTCAAATGTCTTTTTGTGTTATGAGATTTGCGTTTAGATTGTAATACGCGAGGATTCAACAGTTATTCAAGCGAAGCTTGCAACATTTATTGAAAAGCATATGAAACACGATCGGCTGCAATTTGTAAGTTATTTGAAATTTATGAGAGGAAAGTCCAAGCTTGTTAATATGAATATTTCAAGTCATTAACGGGTATTTAATATGGATTCGTCGATAATATTACTTGACAAGTTTATTTTATATTTATAAACTGCATAGATCGATGGTTACTAATTTTAAGCATTCGTATTCTAGAGTTGAGTTATGTATGCGTGTATGTATGTATGTAAGTTTGTATCATGTATGCGTGCGCGCGTGTGTTTTACAAGGGAACAACAGAATTTCATTCCAAGCAATTTAGTGACAAAACGCATAAAAATTCAATGTTTCGAATTTTCCAACCTATTTCGCGAATTAACGGCAACATTAAATACAAACGACTTTTTAAATTAATTTTATGAATGGATCTGCTATTTATGGTAATTCACTTTTTAGTAGTTTTTCAAAATATATTTAGTTTGAGTTAGACAATAATTTTAAAGTCTTATCGGTGTTCTTTTTTGCCTTGTTTTGTTTTGTTGGACTATTTAATTTCGTTAATGCGTCATCCCACTTCCTCGTTCTCACTCTTATTCTGAGAGATAAAAGGTGTTTTGCGAAGGTACTGACAGGTGCGCGTATAACATAAGGATACAACACAAGAATAAGTTTTCTAGTTGAGAAATTCGTAAAGTACGAAAATAGAATGAAAAAAACGTGTCTTATAATAATCATATTAATTAATCTTATTAAATAATTATAAATATTAATAAACACTCATTAATGAATTGCAGGAGCACGTATAAAACTTTTCATATTTCTTAATTTCTGCTTTAATTCGTTAATATAAACTAAGCGTCGATAGATTAATACAACTTCATTGACACATATCATTGAAACAATTCGGATTTAATTGTCAAAATGATCGATTCTCGTATATTGGCAGTATAAGACAAATATAAATATTAGAGTTGAAAGGAAAGGTATTCAAAAAGAGTAGGGATTACAAGCATACAAGCATAATGTGTATTCCAACCTTTAAAGTCAATTTTTTTTACGTACGTTGTGTTAACTTTTAAAAGCAATTGATCAATAAAAGAATGTGAAGTTTAGTCGTGGTATAGCCACATATAAAATAAATACTCATTGTATTTTGACTGCAGGCACTTACACTTTTTGAATTTTAAAGCTGAAATTATTTTACTTACTACTGGAAATTTTTTTTAAACAATCTACGTAATACCTACTATTTCCCTCATGATTATACCCACGATTATTTATTAAACAGTTCAAGCTTCTAGTCGATTCTCCACTAGCAAGAGTAAAAAATTTACAAATTATTTGCTGATAGTTGCTTTTAGCTTCTCTTAAGGATTAAAAATGAAAACGGTATTAAATAACACCTTTGCATTGATGAAATTATTTATTTTTCTATAAAGATTTTAATCTTAAATTGGTTATAGAATATGATAAAATGTATGAATCGATGATTATAGGGACAATGTACCTGTACGAAATATGGATTTATCTCTTCGTCAACGCCTTCGTTTGTTATAACAACAGTGCCAGGAGTAATGCCCACGCCGCCGCACGTCCCAATTCTAAATATAACTGGATTCTTCATTTTGGCGTAATACATCAATTTGAAAAGTTCATTAAGGAGAATCTGCAGGGAGGGGACTCCAATTCCATGCTGTGAAATTATGTGTGTTTTTTTTTTTTTTTTTTGATTTGGTTTTTTCTTCATTTAACGACTAGAATCATTTGCATTTAAATGTTTTTAAATGAAAACCGTAGTCGTAGTTCGTGAAATATTGTTCAACTTCACTTAATGTTAACTGCATATGATGGAAACATTAAACAATGGTTTATAAAAATATATATTCCGTAATATAGGGACGACGAAAAACGAACTTTTAATAATTCTTATGGATGCAGAAGTGATAATTTCAAATGCAAAAAACGTGAATGATTAATTAGGACTTTGATAATGTCTTTCTAAATTTCTAAAATTCAAGATCTTAATTATGCCAATTTAAACCTCAATAAGAATTTTTTTTTTCCCCAAGTAATTTTGTCAATATATAAATAAGTTAATACCTACATTTACAGCAAGAACAGGTCCGACTTTGTACATGGAATAACGGGACGACGAATGCTGCCAAATTTCTAATTTCGTTTTAAGTTTCTTGCTCAATTCTGGCTCGATAGAATTTATAAAATTTTTCATACGAATTGCCGTACCACCCGTGCAGATAAACTGTATCATTAATAGCATAATTAGTTCAGTCTCAAACACTCTAATGTCAAATCTATGAAAATTACAATCAATTACTTTATACATGCAGTTTAACAGACATTCAATTTGATTTTTTAACTTTATTATCCTTACTGGTTCAATTACACGTAAAAAGGCTTATGTTCTTTATGTGATTTTTAATTTAATTTGTTAATATTATGTATTTTTTAAAAGCTACGCCGTTCGTGTCGTTCAAAAAAAAAAAAAAAAAAAAAAATCACACACAGTGGAGATTAATGAATCATTTTAAAAAATTCTCGTTAATACGTGAATAAACGTGTTATAATAAATATAAAATCCAATTTAATTTCACTAAATTTTACTTTATTTAATTTATTTAATTTAGTACCTTAACATCTCCAAACATCTTCACGAAATCATGATCGTTAGTTCCCAGTTCTAGATGATAAAGAAAATCGTGGTCTAAAGATTTAAGATTTGGATTACGAAGACGCACCAATCCATTTTCATTACTGTTGAAATATTGCTATGAATTGCAATTTTTTTCCATAGGAATTAAATTAAATGCTTATATACAATTTATTATACAATTAGAATTTCGATACTAATGTTCACGATATATCTATTTCTATTTTTTATTATTTACACTTACCCCTTCTTAATATAAGTCCATTTCTCATTTTTATATCTATTATCGACTATCCTACTTATTAATGTATACATATATGGTTTTTTTTTCTACAATTTTGATTCGTGTTTAATTTTTATAATTTGTCTCGCATTTTTCCCTACTATAATTTAATACATCACTTTGTCTGAAAGCTATATTATATTTTGTTTTTTTGTTTTGTTTTTGTTTTTATATATACATATAGTTGTAATGTTGATAAATAAAATAATAATACATAATTTCAAATATTGAATAATTAAAATTTTATAATCTATTTTAGTAAAAGTTTTGATAATCAAACAATGCAATAGTATACTTTTGATTTTATGTAAATTTACATTATGTATAATTTTTGAAATGCTGCGAAATTCATTAAAATTAAAGTTGTAAAAATAATTTATAAAACATTGAATAAATGAAGCATCTTATTAATATAAACGACTTCTATGTTAATATCATTGTAATTTTATGCAGTAATCTCATATTTATTCAAATTAATTAAGTAAATTTAATATTCATTTGCAAATTCTGATAATTGAATTACGTATAAACAACACGTAATCACAGATCCGATCATTTTCTGTGTTTAATAAGTGGCTTCCGTGCTTATTGTAACAAGCTGAAAGAACAAATCGATTTCAAATTATTAATGATAATCCATTAAACACACCTCTACCAATAAATTAATGAAAGTAGAGATTTTAATTAATTCTAGACTTATTGTCTGGGATCAGACTAAAAACCTCCTTATGATGGTGGGTGGAGGCTTGCTGGCAAGTGGAAGGGGCAATGCAATTATTCAATACTGCCTTTAATGTTTATAGTCTTTCCTTTTATTAAATATAATAAATAATGAATAGTTAATAATCTATGAATATCGAAATGAGTGTACGATAGAATGAATAGATGAGTGTCTCTTCATTAATGTTGGTGACGATAAGTCTCTACGTGTATACTTGATAGCCTGGAGCGTGATTTCCCTTCTTCCTTTGCGTTGAGTAGTTTTATAGTGGGAGACTCGTGGTGGGAGAACGTCCGTGTAACGTCACTGTTTGCGTACGTGAGCTCAAATGTAGTGGTGGTATTGGTGCACGTTCGTGTGTTCGATGCGAGCGTAACCCGCGGTGTAGAGGTGAGATGTAAGAACGAGCGTCTGGTCGTATCATACTTGAGTTGGCTGTAAATCTGCTGTAGTAGCGGTCGTAAGAACGAGCGTCGGTGTTACTTACATGCGGGCGTAAACCGCGAGTGTAGAGTAGTGGCGGTCCTGTCGCGATGGGTGCTTGATTAAACTAGTAAGAAGTAGTAAGGAACGAGCATCTGCGTTGCTTAGGCGTGCTTAGGCGTGCTTAGGCGTGGGTGCTAGTATAGTTGTGGCATCGCTATTAGTTCCTTAGGTTACTTGATGCTTGCCATGGCCTTCAAATGGCGATTGCAGGGTTGGGCAGCGAGTCCGATGTGGAGAGTGCAGGATTGGTACACGAAGCAAGAAGCAATGCACCGATAGCGCATCGGTGGCTGTTGTTACTATGCCGCTATTTGTCGTGACGTCAATAGGGCATAGCTTTGTAGGGTTCATTTGTTATTACTTCACGGAATTATAGTCGTATATTCGAGTTTTTCGGCATAGAAGCATTCTTCGAGTCCATTGGCCAGTGTTTAAAAAACAAATGTTCGCGCGCTCATACCTATCCCACTTTGCATTCCGCTTAAAACTGATGTAATCCGTAACACTTATAAATAAATAAATGAAACTGGATATTTAATATTTAATTTGCTAGTGATTATAATAAATGTTAATAATAAAACGTTTATATTTAAATTTAGCGCTATACATTGTTACGTGACGTTATGGTAATTTGGAAACAAAATCATACGTATAATCAGTGTTGGCATTGCATCAAAACGTTGAACGTTTGATTTTTATAATTACGATAATGTCCATTATTCACTTTAATATGAGCTCTTTAGTTTTATCGAATGAATCTTAATGAATGAACTTGTAGTTAAGCAATAATAATTCTAGGATAATTCAGAATAGGCTAGTAACGAGACCTTCGTAAATAAAATTAATTATTAATTAATTAATTATCCATGCAACGATATAAATTTGTTAACTAATACTATTTCCGAAAGAATTTTATTAAGCCTTAATTTATCATGATCTATAAATCTTTTCGTTCGTCACATTTGTAGCTATGTGCAAATGGGAAATAACGGAAGAAGAAAAAAAATCATGGGAAAGTATTTCATCGATTAGACGTGTAACAAATATTATATTTCGACAATTGTCCAATTTCGTGAATTTAATTAATTACATAATTAATCAATGAATATTACATATTATTCATTTGCTTAATTGTAGGGTCTTTAAAGTTCCCGCGTCCAATCTTACCTTACGTCAAAAATTTGTGACAAATCCACAACATTAAGTATCTTACGCACATTTGACATCGTGCGGCATGAAATATAAGATTGAATAGAAAACCTAAGATTATTGCTTCAATATATATTGTTTTTTTGCATTACAATAAATTTATTAGCCAATTTGAATAAAATTCTGGTATTAAATATAGCTGGCAGAATGATAATTTTAATGTGTGATAAATTGTAGAATGCAATGTAATGTAAAAATCCCTATATGCGATAATATTAGGGTTACATTATATTATATATATATATATATATATATATATATATAAACTTTTGAAAATTGTCATAGCAGGGTAATTGTATTTTATAGAATTGGAGATATTCGAAATATTAGCGTATACTTGAGTTCAAAATTCAAATATCTTTCAATTGAAAGAATTCAATATACTATTTGGTAATCTGTCTGATATAAATCTAAGAAATGTATTACGATTATTTTGAGTAATTCAAATTTATAATTATAATTTTCATGAGTTAGCTGAAGCATAAGAGCAGATGAAAATATAAGTAAAGTATATGTAAAGTAATTTAATAAACAAAAAAAGTTGATTACTTATTTAATTTAACGATTGTTAAAATTTCCATTAAATATTAATCGTAGCTTTTTGTAAATAATTCTTTTTAAAAATCGTTTAAAACATTCTTTGCTCAAATTATTTTTCCAAACATGTTGGAATGATTTATAGTCGTAGAGGAATTTTTTTTTTAATTTTTAATTATACACGTGTGTGTGTGTGTGTGTGTGTGTGCGCGCGCGCGCGTGTGTATACGACATTTTAAAATGCGCGCTATCTTCAATGTAAAATGTAAGACGATAAAATTTTGAAACTTGTAGACATTGTTAAAATTATTAATTACAAATAGCGCTGTCGATTGAATAATATTCTATACAAAATTAAAGCATTCTCATGTTTACCATAATCCATGTTCTCCCTATTCGACAATTATGCATATGCAATGAGAAACGTAAACACACAGTGATCACATATGCTAAAATAATAATTTTTATACCGAAGTTTTATACGCAGAGTTTTATTGGCTCCGTATGACAAAGCTTTATCATACCATATAATCGCAAAAACAAGTTTTGCCTTTAATGGTAACCTAGCGACTTATGAACTTAATTAAAATTCATTACCTAATTTCGTCCTCATTAGATGCATTATTCCTGGACTTTTGCTGTAAACTATTTCCTTCGGACATCTCGCTGGAAAATGAGAACCGCACACCTCTAAGATAAGCTACGTCAATTATTCCAATATTCACTCTTATAGTACAGTATCTCGATTATCTTTAACTTTACTATTTTATCCTTTGGCTCGAGAGTTATCAAGAAAGCACACCGAACGCGAATATACAATATTGGCAACGGGCTTTGTACTTCCGAAGAGAAATCTCGAAAGTTATCCCCACTTTAGGAGGCATTCGTAAATATTAAACTATAGTTTGCTCGATCCAAGTTCCCTGCATTAGTGACGAATGTATTTTATTATCGGGCTGCGGTGTTGATATAGCCGAGACTTGGGCCCCGTTGCCACTCTTACTTTACCACGTGCCAGTACTTTCTGCCTTTGAAAAATGAAAATGAGTGAACGGCAATGCGAGTCGCGGGAGCAAAGGAACACGAGACTCGTTAGATTTTATAACTACTGCCTAGTATCAGAAATTAATGAAAATAATGCCATTAACGTTTCTTCAAGCCAAATGATACGTCGCCTATGTACTAACCTGCGATGAAAACATTGCTTAATACGTCCAAGTCACTATGCCACACGTATTTTCTAACTAGCGACTCTTTAAATAGCACCACGAATGAAATATTCCTTCCGATCGCGTACCTACATATCTTTTTAGTTTTTTTTTTTTTTTATTCCCGAGCTCGTTTATGCATTAGAGAGAAGCCGTGCAACTCCATAATTACATAAGATTGCCGTTACATTTGAACGATACTCGTAAATTGTTTACAATTATATTTGTAATAGATAAGGGCCAATGGACGAATGATAATTGTACATACTTGAACGAGCGCTGGCCAAAGTTATACCGTTATCGATCAAATTGCTCATTGAAAATCATATTAATCATCGCATGCACAAATAGATTAATTTATCATATTCAATGCATATTAATTAATCTACAAAAACTAACAAAACAGAACAAAACAAAAAATAATTAATCTCAATGGTAAGGGTAAAATTTTGTCAACTACAGCGACATTTAGTCGCACATTTATTCTGATTGTTTATCGATATTTAATTAAGCACACGAGAAAACTTATCGACATTATTATTATCGCGTGGGAATAAATAAGTAAAGAAAAAATTTCAACCTTTCATTTCATTCATTAAACGCAAAATACATTGGAAATTCATTTGCCGACGTTAGTGCATGAAAATTATTAACAGAAAAAGCAAACTTAATTTGCCAACTAAGCTGAATTATGCAATATGTTTTAAAAATTATTTAATTTCATACGAAATAATCGGCTTACTTATTGAATTATTGATAAGGGGAAAGGGGAGGGATAATAGCCTACCGAAACTAAATAGTCGCGAATCAATCACTCGGCCATTATCCATCATTTCGTATTTGTTATTAATGTAACTTCCTTTTGCCCCTTTCACTTTCAAATATTCAAGTCCTATTTAAAGAACACGATGTGCCACCCACCCGGTACCCCGGCACTCGCCACCAGATATTAATCCGGCCCTGCCTCTACTCAGCTTACGCTACACATCCTGAGCGTGTGTAGGTGGGTGGGTATCGCCACTGCCAGTGGATTACCAAGTCTCGTAAAATTCACCGACAAAGAAGTCGTCGTGATAACGAAGACGCGATAGGCTGAATTTTCTATAATTCCCGGAGTTTTAACAGCCAGACGTCGTAAGGCCAATAACAACCAATCCAGTGCAAATCAAATCCTCGGCTCGACGTCCCACATTGTCTGGTGTGCACAAACGGTTATCTCGTCTACGAGCAGTGCCGTTCCTTTATCTCTAGCTCATTCAGCCCTCGTGTCTCACTCCATCGCATCTGCTTCATTATAATAATAGGCGCATGCTCGTTCGTGTCGCTCGAGCCAATATCAAGTGCGCTCCAGTTGATTTTTCCTCTCGCTCGCTTGACTCCACTCGCGATTGACGTTAAAGCTCTTCCCCTCAACCATCGCTTCCAAGTACTCGGCTTCTATCTCACTCGGACCTTCGTTCGCACACTCCAATGGCTTTGACAGTGATTCGCTTCGTGCTAATCTCCCGCGCATTCGGACTCGTTGGCTCGGCTAAAGTATGATTATCTCTAAATTTACCGGAAATACATAAGTTTGGAGAACGGAATTCAATATCGATATATTCGCCAACTGTACTCCATTCGATTAAAAATATTTTATACTTTATTTTTATTTTAATACTATCAAAACTGCATTGTGGCAGAATTTAAGCACTCGCTTAACCTTTATATTTAATCGTGAATTTTGAAAGATATCGACATTGACACGAAATATAACGTAAAATCTTGTTTTTATCATTTATTCTACATAATGTAAAAGCTTATTATTTTAATTTTCACACTTTCATGTCGAAATACAGCCAATCTCCTTGCCTTCATCAATTGATATTTGCTATTTGCTATTTGCTATTTGCTTGTAAATTGAGATACAATATTATCTACGAATTGAATGAAAATTGAATGCTTTTTACGAAAATCTGGAGAAAAAATTTCTGAAATCATCCAAGGATATTCAGAATTGTTCATTAAATAATACTACATCATATAAGATTTATTTTAATATTTTAAATGTATAAATTTATAAATTGATTAGTGCGATTCTGTCTGGTATAATTATAAATATCTTGTAAAAGACAACCTTAATGTTGAAATTGCAATTTAATCAAAATTATCATATGGTAATGCGATACAACGATATAATTAAATCAGTTAAAATAATTTACAAATTATATATTAGTGTAGGAATATATATATATATATATATATATATATATATATATATATATATATATACACACACACAGCTACGTTTGATTATCATAAACATGCATTAATGTAGTCTATGTAAAGCGCACGTTGAAACAGTTTAAAATTATAGAGAATAGAATAATAGAATTTACCTTAAAGACTTTATTTCATAGTAAAACATTTTATATATTATAAAATGGAATGAATCAGAGATAATCGAGTATTTAATGCGCGCCCGAGTTATATTATCTATTTATCCTCGAGGAGTGCGATCCCACCTCTCACCAGGACACATACAATGACCCGTATATTATTATATCTGCCCCATCGGGAAATACAATGAGTAGATGTCAGGGGGTGGGGTTAAGTCGCACGATAATCGGTCGCGGGGCGGATGGCAGAAGTTTCGTTGATGTATCCCAATATTGCAAATACAAAAGGAGAAATTAAAGCGCACTGGATACATTAAAAGGGACTAGAGCATTGAATTTCATGGACAAATTGATCTAAAAGAAAATTCACGATCTACTGTCAGATTTAGTGCAGTGAGAATCGTTGTTTTTCTTTTTTTTTTCTTTATTTTTTTTGTGTTAATGTCCGTCTTTTAAATTTATGATTATAAATTAATAAAAAAATCTGTAATACTAACCTTGAATTTGTATTGCTGATCTTATCCTTACCATTAGTCGCATATTTCTAATATTTCCAAAAGAAGAGGAAATCATACAAAGAATTTCTTATGAATTTATCGAGTAAAATACAATTAAGGAAAAAAAACAAAAATTTTTGACGAATACGTCCATTTTTTTTAAGAGCATTGTACTTTTTATTGCAATAATTAATTAACTTAGAAAACCTTTAAAGTATGATTTTTATTATTTTTTTAATTGTTTTTCTTATTTTCACTAAGAGTAATAAAATTGCATTTAAAAAATAAAAATAAACGCTCACTGAGTATATATTATATTTATAAATCGAAATTATTTTTATAGAAATTTTTTTTATAGAAAATAATACCTTTCGAGCTCATGACTTTGAATTAATCTTTCGCAATGTGACAATTAATATACATCGAATATTTCTTTAAATATTGTATAATAAATAAAAATTTTCCATTCTAAAAAATAGAGACTTCTCATAAAATATAACGCCGTTACGTTATTCTATTTTCTGTAAACTTATATAATTAAATTAATCGTCCGATTAATCGAATTTTCTATCTTCTTCTTCTTCTTCTTCTTCATCTTCTTCTTCTTCTTCTTCTTCTTATTATTATTATTATTATTATTATTATTATTATTATTATATGAGTTTATACAATAAATTTAAGGTGATTTAAAAGAAATAATTTAATGCTATGGATTATTTATATTTGCTACGTCGATATGATAATCATTCAATAAATAATATGCATTTACCTCTGTTGGATCATTCATGCTGTGTACTTATTTTACTTTTTAAAACATAAATTAACTTTTAATCATAGAAGCGATGGCAGGATATAAAAGGATAAATATTATTATGATTTAGTTAAATAATTTAATATAATAGTTTAATAATTAACCTCTCTTATTATTGTTCCTCTTACAACATAACGCATCAATTGTCAACATGTCCTTCCGTAATCCTACTTGTGACCAGCACAACACGGTTATTAATATTAGGATATCATTCCTTGGGAGTGGTCGTTCGCAGGATACAATGAATAACATTTCTTGTGGAAATCGAGCGCAAAAATACATTTCTATATCCACGTCCGACCAAATACATTTATATGTAAATGTGTACTACCATATCCGTTTATGCTTTGCTGATCCTAGTGAACACTTCAATCCGTGATGACTCTTTATCGGCAATGCATATCGCAACAATAAATCGTTCCGATCCGTAATCGATAAACATTTAATTGTAGAATATAATATTGAATACGATGCAAATACAATGCAAATACAATGCAAATACAATGCAAATACAATGCAATACAACACACGATACTGTAATTTTTGTTTTTTTTTTCTTCATTTTGCAATTCAATGTGTCATTAAATTGAGGCTGGGATAATCGAGGAAAAATCTTTACGACATTTTATCTATGCACACTCGTTATATTCCAAAAGATTCTCTCTCTCTCTCTCTCTCTCTCTCTCTCTTTGCTTTTAATATATCCGTGTTAGAAAAATATTATCAGAAAATTAAGAAACAAGCTTTGATATATCAATTGAAGGTATAAGGCTCGTAATAATTTCTTATCCTCCTGATAAATAATTTTCATTCTAAAATAATCAAACACTATTCTTCATTATTATTATAACGACTAACAATTCAAAACAAAAACAAAAACAAAAAAAAAAACAATAAAATTATTAATGATATAATATCAATATTTCTGCATTCCAGGATAGTTTGGAATACAGTCAAATGACGAAGGGGTTGTAATTGTTACAATTTTTCATTTCGGTATTGGCCTTTTTCATATTATACTCATATTTAATAAGAGCAACAATTTTCATCACAGACACGTCTCGTTGTATACGCCAAACATAAAATGTAAGAATGGATTTGGAAATTTCCAACACTAAGACGCAATGACTCATCTACGCTATTGAAAGTGTTGGTTTAGCGTGCGATTTCTTTTGTTTCAGCATACCAAATATTACTATAGCAATTACTATATTTCCCTATGCCGATGTAAGCATTAATTCAATTACTTTTGTAATTTTTGTAATGCTTGTACTCGCACATAACTCGACGTGCAAGTAACATTATTTTTCTCTATTTTTACTATGGAATGTTATAACTTTATATTTGTTTAATTAAAAGGGAACGTGTTATTATTTACCGATTAGTTTTATACGCCTATTCATTTAATAATTTATTTATAGAGTTTGTTGCAAAAATTTATATATATTTCAAAATATCAAGGACTATGCATTTTTCTATATCATTTAGACATTGACGCTATATATATATATATATATATATGTGTGTGTGTGTGTGCTATTTCAGACGCATTTATATTTCCTTTTTTTTTTTAAATTAATTTTCATGAAAAATAAAAACTGTTTTCCCCTTTAATACTCAACCTCGTAATATATAATCTTGATAACTCACATCTCTGATAAAATTTGATAATTATACTTCGAGCCTTTACTTGTATTAAAGCAAGGAATAGCGAGATACAATTACTTGCCGTAACATTTTCTTACAGAGTTATATATGTAATACATTTATATAAGTGCAAGGTCATTTGTAATATTAATCAATTACCTTTGAATCTTGGTTTTTCTTTTATTTATAATTATTTCAGAGCTATAATCCATATCATAAACATTACTATAACATTAATTTCAAAACTATATTTCTTATTGTATAAAAGATCACAAAGGTCAATTTCAAAACTATATTTTTTAAACGATATTTTGAATTTATTGTATATATAAAACAAGTAATTATTCACAGTCTAATCGTCTTACAATGTAATAAGTATATCGATCTACATTTGTCGCATATATATACATACATACATACATACATACATACATACATACATACATACATACATACATATATATATATATACTTATTAGAAAAAATAATTAATATACTATTAAAAATATACATGGCACTTTAGAATTTTAATTTTTCTCAATGTAATAAAATCGTAATTAAAAAAGCAAAAGATTTTTAAAAATTGTGAGAAATATTTTGCCCTTCAAAAGTATATTGAAATTGCAGGAAATAAAACATAATATATATATTTATTTATTTAAATATATTTACTTTAAATGAAATTTAATTTTTATATTATGTGAATTATAAAAATAAGATTAAAATGTATATTTTAATTATTTGTAAGACTAGTTTTGTCTTTAATTTCAACTAGAAACGTTCATTTGTGAAATATTTATCCGTTAAAAATTATTCATACCAAGTATTGTTATAAATAATTGTATCGAAATATAAGATATTGAATTGAAAAAAAAAAAAATTCACCACAAATTTTCTCAAGATTATCTACAATTGAATATTCTTGAAAAATTTTTTATTACAAGAATGTAAAATATTGATTTTCTTAATTTTTTGAATACTAAATTATAAAATACTAATGTATTATTCAACATACCGATGATCTATGTAATTAAATAAAATTTGTATTTTTATAATTAATCTCTACTATTATGTATACACATATTATTTAATAATTATGTATAAAGTATGGATTAAAAATATTCAATGCTCATAGACTTTACTTTCTTTGAATAGAATGTAACAAATGATATTTTCAACCAATTTTATAGATAAAAAAATTAAGAGAAACTTTTCTTTTTAATATACAATTATTAAACGATCGTATCATAATTATTAATATCTCTTATTTTTTCACCATGTGATATGAAATTATTCTTATATTTTTAAAAAATACATTGAACTGTATAAATTATAGCTTATTTAATTCATTAGGGCAATAATTTATCAATAGTATCGTATTAACAAAAATACATTAGCTGTAGTGATAAGAATTTTTTAAAGGAAATGACGTGAAAATCTTATACGTACATTTTTTTATATTCATTTATATATATATTATAAATAAGTATTATTAAAACCATATATTCGTATATTATAACAATATAGGTGACAATAACGAATAAAAATGCTTAGCTGCTACGTTAAATCTTCGCGGGGATAACGATTTCAATATTTTCCACCAGGCATTTCCTTTATAAAAACAACGAATCTACAAAATTGCTCTTTAAACGCTAATTTCACTTTCAAATAAACATAATACTGGCCAATTTTGTCGATGAAATGTTAATGCGCATTCCCCTGCGTTGAAGTATGGGTAAACGAGGCACTCTTTCGATAATATCTGCATGTGGTCGGTCTAAATTACGGAAATACATAGATTGTTGCTTTGAAATATACATTGTTTGTCTTCATTACTCTACATATTCGTGATAATTTGTCATATTAAAAGGTTATTCGAAAAGTGAAATTTTCAATTTGCATGTTCTAGTTGGGCTGCTGCAAGAATAATCGTTTCTCGGAGTCGAGTAAATATCATTGATCTTTGATATATTTGCTTTTTATAATTGTATATGGAGAAATTTGTAGCATTTTTATCGTAGAAGAAGAAATAAAAGATGCAATTTATATTGGAATATCGGGTAAAATGATTGAAAGGAACGTCATGGCGCAATATGTTATAGAATAAGTGAATAGTGGTGGTCTTAAAGTGGCTGTTTTAAACATTAATATAAAATAATAAAATTCTATTATTTATTTATTTTATAATGTATTTTTTTAAGTACAATTAGTACTTTAATATTGTTAAAAAAAAAAAGAAAGAAATGATTGATCTTCGCGTGTGTAATACTGTGAAGAGTTAAATTGATATCATTTATACTCATAATTTGTTGTAGTAATATAATTATGCATAATTTACAAATATATATATATATATATATATATATATATATATATATATTTATAAATTATTTTCTTTCTTTCATTTTTTTTAAATGAAGTATTCTATGCTAGTATTGAAAAAAAAAAAAAAAAAATTCGATATTAAAATAGATTGTAAGAATTTTGTAAGAATGTTGGGAAACTTTATTTCGTGTATCTTGTTATTAAGCGCCAGGATATATAAACCTCGGATTTAAAATTCATAATATCGTCTGAGAAGAGGAAACAAGATTGACAGATAAATCGAAAAAAATATATATATATAAATATATATATATTGTGTGCGTGCGCGCGCGCGCGCGCGTGTGTGTGTGTGTAGTTTGCTTATTAGAGTTATGTTTCAAGTTATGTAAAAGAAAAATAAATAAAGAAGATCGTGTTGGTTGCTCGATCGAGCGTTAAATAAACAATGAGACAGTGAGGCCGAGCCTGAGAGCAGATAGTTGTTGTCGTCGTCGTCGTCGTCGTCGTCGTCATCGTCGCCGTCGTCGTTGTTGTTATTGAGTAATTCGTCGCTTAGCAGCACGCGCAAAAGCCACTCTACTTGAAGATCAATGAACCTAAATAAGTAGAGATAAAGTGATCTCTTTTGGGGAATGGAGCAAGATTATGGGAGTTGGGTCGGAATTGCGATCGCAGCCGCGATCGGCTAAGTAGCTGCGTAGAAAATATGTACTTTACGTACAATAGATATGTGATAATCCTGAAGTGACTGCGTCGCGCTAGGGAGCCCGGCCTGGTATCCCCGGGTCCCTCTACTCGTAGTTCTCCGACTCCTGCTGCACGAGCTTAAAGCGTCGCGGACTCTTGACGCACATCGAGCCATGACTATCGGTTGTGCGTAGGCGTCCTTTGCGCTGCAAATAGCGCTTTATGTAGCGCGAGACGAGCTCTTGGGGCCTCATCTGCCACTCGTTCAGCACCTCCTTCGGGGCGCAGACCTGTGCCGAGAAAACGGAAGGGAGAGGGCGGATGTCACACCAAAACGTATAACCAGAGTCCAAAGAGGCCCGCGACTCTTCAATCGAGTCGTCGTACTTTCACTCACCGGCCCCCTTGCCAACTCCCGTTCAATTTCGCAAACTTTGAGTTAGCGTAGCTGTCAGTGGGACGAGTGAAATATCCTCGTCTTTTTGTTCGAATTTCGCGATTTATCGATGCCGCTAGGCCAATGGCGGCAGATCGAGCTGTCGGAAATGCCGAAATTTGTTGCCGATAGTCTTTTTAACTTCGTTCGAGTCTTAAAATTTATAGGCGAAAGCTTTTGTATATGAGGGAGGAGTTGGCAAACGCGGCATGAAATGGTGAAAGTCTCGAGTTTGGAATGGAAAGATGTAGGAAGCCTGACCTGATCGCCCTTGAAGCGGTCGAGGAGCGCGACGCAGACGACGCCCGCCTTTATGCCGGCGTGATGGGTCAGTGCCGCGAAGGCTGTGCACTCCATCTCAATGTTGACGACCCCGGCCTCTTGGAGCTTCGCCAGGTACTCGTTCTTCTCCGCCTCGCTGAACTCGCAGAAGGCGCCGTCGAGCCGACCCTGACCCTCGTAAAAGTCCGAGGTGCACATCGTCTTCCCTAATATTGTATCGTAAGGGTCGTCCGAGTAGACGAGGGCCTTCAGCTCGCGCACCAGCTGCCGATCCAGGGTCGTCGGTCGATGAACCTTCTGGCCCAGGACGTGCTGAGGACATCGAGATTTAGACTTACTTTTTCGACTCGAATTGTTCTCGAAGATTGATGGATCGTTAGCATTTAGGTACTGATAAAGGTCCTTTCGTTTGATAAATTGACAGAGCAGCGCATGGAGGAGCAGCCGCGTGTGCTTTTCAATTTGCTAGTTAGTTGAATAATTGGCCAAGCGTTTTGAATGTTTTTGTCTAGGCCATATTTTTTCGTTTTCTGACTCGAAAGCTCTCGTTGTGCGGATGAACGGGGAGGGGACAGGGACGAGATAGAAGGGATGCACATAAACAGACACTAGGAGCAAATTATCTACAATTGTAAATGCTTGCGATTAATAAAGTTTGATTAGTTGACAGCTAAGGACACGAAAAATATTTCTCCAGATAATTTACATGTAAAATAATTATGTTGCGGTAAGTTAATCTGCGTTTCTCCATGATGTTCAACGAATTGTATTAAACGGATGAATTAATTGGGAGGGTTTTAGAGAGATTTACCGTTATTAAATAATTTATTATTTTCTTTAGCATCTAAATGCCATCCTTTTTCTCATAAAGCTTAAATAATAAAATTTCCTTTTCATTCTTTATTTACGAGATAGCTATTATATATTTGACTATTATTTTATTATGACTGTAGTACATTTATTGAATTTACATTGGAAAAAAAAAGTAGAAAAAAAAAGATGAGAAATAAGTATAATACAAGAAGTTTTGTAGGTACAATAAACATGACATTTTACACGCAATAAATTTACAGAATAAATCCACAAAATGGATCAAAATATAATTTACAATGCTTTTTAATGATTATTTTTTACGCTGCAACGAATATTCAAAACGTCTTGTTGATCTTTCTAACAATGCGATATACATAATACGAGAAGGGATAATTATTTTGATGGAATAAAAATTAAAAAAAAATTTCTCTCCCATATATTCACGTTTACGACATTTTTCTAGAAGCTCGAATCGGTTGCAAAATGTGCATTCAACAAAATTATACTGCATTTCAAATATTTTATTGGCATAAATCAAAAGAATCTTTTTACAGGTTATTTCAATTTCAAACAAGTCACTGGAAAGCTGCCTAGTTTATTATTTTCGAGGCTCTTTCATATTTCAGTTGAGCTTTAATTGTAAAGTCGATATTAATAAAAAAAAAAAAATGTTCCAAAAGTAAGGCTTACTTCATTTCAAATATAAAAAAACTAAAGTACTTTGTAAGTAAATTATCGAATGAACAAATGAACGATCATACATAAATTACGTATTTATTCATCTATAATGTGACTTTAAACCGATATAACATGGCTTAAAAAAAAAAAACATATTTCCCTTATTCGTTGTGATCGCGATCGGTCAACTTACCTGCTCATAATAAGGATTAAGCATATCGTCGACCGCTTCTTCGGTAATGACAACAGTACCACCTTCCACACCAATTCCACCGCAGGTTCCAATCCTGAAGAATACCGGATCCTTTACTTTGGCATGGTACATCAATTTTATGATTTCGTGTAGAAGAATTCCCACCGATGGTATTCCCATGCCATGCTACATTAAAAAAAAAAAAAAATGAAAGAAAAAATGTTTCCATTATTCTTGGTGTGTCATTATAACTGTCAACCTATCGTCAATTTGTCTGTCAATAAAATGATAGGCGTGGCCTATTGTAAGAATAACGTGACTGACTACGCGTGAAGCATATTCGTACCCTCGTTTGTCTAACGTAGTAATTTAATATTGCTTTGAGTAAATGTGCTTTTATGATGTAACTTAGAGAGAGAGAGAGAGAGAGAGAGAGAGAGAAAACAACTATTTAATTAACGCCTAGCAGATCTTAATAAAATAATCCAATAATATTAAAATATTAACGCGAACGATAATAATGCGAAAGGTATTAGTAGAAAGAAAATTTATCTTTAAAATTCATCTTAAATATTCCAATGATTTTCAATATCTCTTATATGCCCTTCTAATTTACGCAGTTGACAAAATGATCAATTTCATAATAAACGAAATACGAAAATACGTTCTTTCGAGCAAAGCTCCAATAAAGCTTTCGTTAGTAAAGCATCGATAACGTGTTGCGTGTTGTCTAAGAAAGCCGAATGTACACAGGAGCAAATGTTTATTAGATTCGACCGTTAACGACGAATACGTTTAACCATTAATTTCCATTTAAAATTATGATTTTTAATACAATCAAGGCATTATGAAGTTCGACTTCATATTATGAACATCAAAAAGCTCGTAAAAATGGTTTAATGGAAAAAGTTCTGCGCAAAGAATGTCACGAACGTATCGTACATTACATGCGTACATTGCATATTTTTTCTTTTGATTATTATCCGATCGCCACCATTCTTATGTCATTGTTTTTACATGTTCCAGAGCAGGCGATTCAAGCTCTTAAAATTATTATTGAAGTTCAGAATAGAGTTGCACGCATTATCGGCTAGCGAGTAAACGAGTAAAAGAAAAATTGCGATTTCCTCGTTATCTGCTCGTTAATCACTCAACTCAGGATACTCACACTGACACATAGCACTGGTCCAACCTTGTACATTGAGTAACGATAAGAATACTGGCTTATATCAAGCAAAGTTGTTCCTGCTGGAAGTTTATGGCCTATTTCCGCCATTATGTAGTTGGCAAACTGCTCCATGCGTTTTGGCGTACCTCCCATGCACACGAACTGCGCAATAAGAAAAAGTGAAGTTAACGTAAATTGCTTGAAATTAGTAAATGGCGAATAAGTGGGGCTATAAGGGATTATAACGAATAGTTTTTGCGATTATAGAAATGCAATTTTAGCGGGATCAACCGGTGTAAAAGCTTTAAACGTGTCATTGATTACGAATGAATTATGGCATATGGATAATGTTAACATTCATGTTAAAAATATTTATGGTTATTAAGCTCCTAATATATAAAAAGTGCCCAAGTGTTTGGATAATTTATCTAAAGATTTAACTATGAATATAATTTTGTCTATTAACTTATCGAGGTATTCATTAGATAAAATAATTCTATATTCTATGGCATTCGATTAATTCAACAAGACTTATTATTTATTATATATATTCGAGCGTTTAATGCACTGATTAGCACGAAACTTGTTTTTCATTTGTTCTAAAAATTGTTAAGAATAAAGTCAATTCTATTACCAAACTTGGTATTATTTTTATCTTTTATACCAAATAATAATACCAAAATGTAAATACACAATCATTGAAGAATTTTTATAAAATATTTTGATTTACAAACAAGATAAAGACGTATAATTGTACAACAATGCACCTTGGGTAATGTATACACAGTGCGTAATTAGTATATAAAATAAAAGTGCTGCTTTTTAAAAATTTTTTAATTTAAATAAATTAACATATGTTTAAAGGGGAGATTTTTTTTTTTTTTTTTTTTTTTTATTTAATATAGCTTTAAAATAATGTATGCAGATTTTTTATTTTTATTATACAATATAAGAAGCGAAATGTCGTGAGATATAGCGTGTATAGTATTTGAAGTTTTATATAAAATTGTAAAATAAGTTGGACTTGAATATTAAACAATTACGAATAATAAAAAAACAATCGTATACATTCAATGTAATGTTAAAGTTTTAATACTGGATAATGTAATTATTTTCCAATCGTTCATTCAGCAATGTATAGGTACGATGTAACAGACACGCGCGCACATAATAATTGTTTAATAACGGAAGGTCAGTGAATAAATTTTGTAATTTCTATTACATTATACCATTACCAGCCTGAAATCTAAATATTTGATGTCATTTTATCTAGTATTACGGGTTATCTCAAAGGTCTGCACACGAGGTCGCGGATAACACAAATATGCTTATATTTTAATGCATTTCCTAAGCATAAAAATCTAGCGAATTCACTTATATTTAAGAAGAGAAAATTATTTCAAAATTTTGTAAAATAAATGAAAAAGCATCAAATCGGCAACTTAATGAGAAGAGGAGCTGCAGGACTATATAAAAGCTTATAAAAAATTTCTTATAAATTGATTTCGTTGATCAATTTCAATTTTACGTGTCGTAAATAATATATACCTCGATGAATTAACTATTAAAATTGTTAATTTTTGGAATTAGGAGTAACGATACAATAGTGACAATAGTAAATCTCTAATGGTGAATATAATCTTAATATGCCTTTGGCCATTCAGATCATACGTCCATTCAATGATGAAAAATAAAATTTTACCTGCTAAAAATAAAAAAAGATATAAAAATAGAAAAAAGATAATGAAATGAGAAAGAGAAAAAACTAAAGGTACTTATCATTGCAGACTGAGTAATAAAATTTATCCTCCGTCTATCGTACATCGATAGTGAAATTTTGCATGCACAATGAAAAAAAAAAAGAAGTGAAAATCGCTAATAATAATATCTAACAAATAGTTCATACTATTTATTAAATACCTTGATGTCGCCAAACATTTCCACAAGATCGTGGGATCCACTACCCAGTGCGAGATGATAAAGAATGTCCTGATCCATGAGTTCGATATTTGGATTCCTGAGCCGCACCGATCCATCTCTATATCTGCCGAAAAGAGCAATATAAGAATTTTATTATTCGCCATTCGTGCTAATGCGATGTGTTCAAATGCATAATAACATAAGGTAAAACGAAAAATGAAAAACAAAAAACAAAAAACGAAAAACAAAAAACGAAAAATTATCGACATTTTTTTTTTCAAGGACGGAATTTGGCATTTTCAAGAAGCTTTTCCTCGTCCATTCATGTCCTTTAGTATTAAAATTGGCTTCTTATGAGTTTTCTCAGCACGAAATCGAACGATCGTCGCTGTACATTTTAATGCTTTCGGTACGTCAAAGGCGTGAGCACTAAGATACCATAAAACGACTTGGAGATAATCTCGACCTTAACCGCGGATAAATATTGCCATTCTTATCAAGTATAATTGTACAAACGCACGTCGCGTATTATTATATATCTGCACATGTAGTTGAAGTACTGTATTTGCATAATATGTCTCTTAATGCACAATTTGAATATTCAAAATGAGGAAATCGTATGGATGCGTTTATTACTTGAAATTATAGTTCATGCTTTATGCGCTAACCTTAGGCTCAAATTATCCTGCAAATTTATTGATTTATTGATTTTTAATATTCAATGTATTATTTAAGTACACGAGACGATTTATCAATCAACGTATAAATTTACCTATAAAGCCAATGCAGGATCGTTTTCGATAATTTTACATAAACAATTTTATATTCACCAAAGTGCGTTTTCTATACATTTAGCCGGCAATATCAACTTTAACATACTACCAATGTTTCCTTAGCCAAGTATAAGTATACCAAGGCCGTGTGAAATTCGCGATAACATTGCGAACGAAGTGTAAGCTTTAGAATAGAACAATAACGATAATAAAGCAGAATAACTCGAGAGAGCCGTATTGTCTTGACTTTGTGGGAGAAGCTTCGAAAGAGCTGGTAATCATTTTATACGGCTGTGAGAGTCTGTGGGAGGCGCACAAGCGAAGCCTTAGCAATTGTTTGGCAGCGGTCGAAATTCTCCCGGATAAACATCGCGGTCTTCCCGTTGACATTAGTACGGCAAACATTGCGTCAAGGACGAAACGCGAATTCAAGCGCGCATTTCGTCATGTCGTCTTGCATCCTCGAAACAACGAAATCCGATGGTTTTTTTAGCTGTCCTGGCAATTGGCTCGCGAGCCAATTGAATCTCTGACGATTAACGCGCAACAATGGAGTCGAGGACAAATTCGAGGAAGGTCACTCCTAAATGAGAAACCAATTGACGAAGTGAGGATAATGCGAGATGGACTGGGCTCGGAGAATCGTCGCGAGGAAATTGAACGATTGCTTGCAAGCTCGTTCAACCTGTCGCTTTTCGACTCGATCAATTTGGAATATTCGCTGGTGGATGGATGGATGGATGGATGGATGGATGGATGGATGGATGAGTGGTTTTTGGCAACGGCGTTCAATACCAGACAACAAATATTATTTCCCTTCCTATGTAATCTAAAATATTTTCAGTTTATTCGCCATTGAGAATGCCAGCTTAGCTTTCATATCTATACCGACTTTAATAAAATTTCACCAATATTTTATTTCTTCACATTCATTATTGTTTTTAAAGCAAACGCAATATTATATTGGTTAAATCTTATTACATATTGAATAAAATATCGTATTATATTATTCTAGTACTCGTAACGTATAAAATAACGTGTATAGAATTTTATATTTGAAGACTGAGAACGGAAACTCGATATGGAAAATCAATGCACTCGATATAATATAGGAATGTTTGTGTTATAAAATGTTTGCATGCTTTAATGCCCACAGTATCGCTTAAATTAATAAATATTTCTCAATTTGAAAAATTTATATGTATATATAAAGTTATTGAATAAAAAATAATGTTATGCTTCGATAACTGAACTCTGATATTTTGTATTAAACTTCAAGAAAATATTATTGAATACGATAATAAATCGAGAAATTCGATCACGAGAGTTCGAAGCTTTAAAATGTTAAATCAATTTACCATCTAATAAATGTCTTAATATATTATATATAAAATGTATTATCAGTAATAGTGAAAGTTTCATTGAAATAGTTTTAATAAGAAAAGAAATTCTACCATTAGAACTGTTTACTTGGTAATACTTGAAACGACCGATGCATTTATGAAATTTATTTTCCTACTGAATAGTTCATTTCACAATATATCGAAGTGAAATAAAGTTATGCTGGATAGTATCGAATATTTTTTAAATACAAACAAAGTCGTGAAACATGCGAACATCCGCATACATACTTCATCCACCCCATCCACATCCATAAAATATTTTATATTATCTATACATCCACGACGCTAAAAGCGTATTTTCAATTATTATAAATATAATTCTTCAGTTACTTCTCGAGGACTCGGTAACAAATGAGTGAAAAACAAACAATGATCAAAGTTTAGCTTCGACGAAATCAACATATTTCATCCGCATTAACGATGAATCTTAAACACACAAACACAACAGCACGCCGTAACTAGTAAAGGAGATCTACAGCCGTGACGTAATCACCAATTGCCGCGCTAAGCTAAACGACAACGCACGTGATATTTTGCCGGGGTAAACCGCCATTAAATAAGTCTCAACGAATCGTGTTTCTTTAGAATCTTGTTGTTTGGAATTACACGTAATTTAATTGCCCTCGGGACTTCCCGACCTCGCTCTCGCAACATCACGGTCAAACTACTGCAATTGCAAAAATATACCCGGCGACACTGCGTGTAATCTATGAACGCGGCGACTCCAAGCCAACGGAGCATCGAGCAGAGCAATGGCAAAGTATTAAATGTTGATAATCGTCGGCGCTTGGCCGCCCCAGGACAACGCGCCACGCGCACCACCCATACCTCGCGCCCTACCTGACCAAGCACTCGACCATTTCCTCCTGTCCCTTTGGCTGTCCCCTGTCACCCTTCACCACCTCCTCCTTCTCCTCCACCACCTCTCCATTCTCTTTATTCTCCTTCTCCTCCTCCACCACCTCTCCATTCTCTTTATTCTCCTTTTCCTCCTCCTCCTCCTCCTCCTCCTCCTCTGCCTCCTTGGCCGTCATGTTCACTAGGCAGACGCGACTCCCCGAGCACGTCGGCATCGTCGCGAGCAGCTCCACGGCCGAACTCATCTTCTCCTAGTACGATGACAGAGACCACTTTTATATCCCCGCGTCCCACCCTCGGCTCCGATCATGTCGATCACCGCCCCCACCCCTCCCCCACTATAACCGATACCCCAACGTAGGACGCGCTATTGTGCGAACGTCGCGGCTGAGCTCCTCGATGTCAGTCCATCGAGAGAAGGTGCAACCGCCAAACCTCACCGTCACTCATCATCGTTACCACGGAGCTTTTCACTCTCCGGTACGGCTCTCCTTAACCACAATTACGACCTGCTTCCCGAGCTCGCACGGACTTAGCTTCCATTTCTCACTTCTTCCAGGCCCCCTTCTAGACGATACCCTCCAACAAAGGCAAATAGTTACACATTGGGCGCTTTACTCAGACGCTTAACCGCTACTCCTTTTCCTTTCGTCCATCGATATCATGTGTTTGCGCACGCGCGCATATGCACGTGCATATGCGAGGTATAAAACTTGTGTCGCAATATGAAATGAGAATGATGATGAAAATATCTATAACTACATATATATATACATAGAGAGAGAGAGAGTGAGAGAGAGAGGGGGGGGGGGGGGGGGG
>NW_011948422.1:2318697-2366419 GCF_000503995.2 Ceratosolen solmsi marchali
GGGAGAGCCGGGAAACAGTAATTAAGGAAAAATTAAAAATCCGCTGCTTTGACAGATTTGCTCAAACTACTTTTATCGTTTATTCCGAGATATAAAATCTCCTCAACTTTTATGAAACATTTTTATATGATCGTTCAATTATTCGATGTAACTGAGCATTAAAGCGAAGCCAACCAACCGGGCATTATTTATTACGAATTTGGATAATAATCGAACATTATTATAAAAAAATGTCGTTCTAAAAATGCCAATAAAGATAAGACTTTAAGGCTCCCCTTGGATTCCTATGTAGTTGAAGTTAGAGAAATTTCCGATACTCCCAACAATGGGCAAGGTATAAGGTAATGTGCGATCGTAAAAAAAAAAGTAACTATAAAAAATATTTATAGCTGCTTATTTACAGTGCCAAGATAACATTTTTATCGCTATGATTAAGAATATAAAAATTTATATCTCCGATGTTTTTCTAATAAAAATAAGCATGTTATTGTAATTATAATGTTTTTACAATTACATTGTTTTATTTTAGCATTATGTCTGCTTTAATAATTTTACTATATGCAAGTGAAAAATTCATATTTCACACGTCATATTTCCATATTTAATCGATGACATTTAACGTCGAGCCTCTTCTAGCCTCTTTCTCGCACGTAAAAATATTTCTTTATTTTACAATTTACAATGCCAGGTATCCTGCATATACACATTAACATAGGAGCAATAATTATATTTTAAAATTAAATAAACGCTATTCACAAATAATGGCTCAATAAAAAATAATAAATACAACTATAATAAAATAATTCAAATACTTTCGGCGACAATAAAAATTCTTCCTTCCACGATTGGGCCCTCCACTTCTAGCATAATGAACGATTCCATGATCCGTGCTCAAAATTAAATCGAGGGAAGTATTTTCTCCTCTATTCCTGTACCGTGAACCAAGTGTATGGCATAGTAGGAGAGAGAATGATTATAAAAAGGAAGGGAGATGCCCGTAGAAATAAATATCGAGAGAAAAGTGACAATGGCAAGTGAAACTAACTTCGATATATATATACACACACACACACACACACACACACACACACATATGTATAAATCCCTAACTAGTATTTCAAAAACAGCTGTTGTCTGACTAAACATTGGAAATGGTATTTAATTTAAATTTATAATAAGCTTTTATTAAAAGAACTCCCGCAGATCATCGATTCTGTCGTATCAATTTATTAATAATGCAATTTATGGATTTCTATTGAATTGCACAAGAAAGAGAAAAATAGATTACTAACAAAAGATACAAAATCTAAAAATCATAATTTAATGTTTGCCCTTACCAAACAATTCATTATTTCTTAACTAAAAGATTAATAAATAAAATTATACCGCTTTTCCATGTGTTCGTAACATATATTTTACATAACTTCATCATGACAATGACAAGTAAATAGATTACTATTTATGTAATTATCTTCGAAAATACTGTAAATTATTAGTTTTTTGCCTTATTATCTAAATCTAGGCAGTGACAAGTTAATCTCTGGAAAAAGAAATGTAAGCCTGACCTCGTTGTAAGTGAAAATTTAATTTTTCAGCAGACGATATAATAAATTTATAATATAACGAAACAAAATATTTTTCACCAACTTCCTTATTACTTTTATTATATATTATTCCCATATTTATTACTTTCTTGAAATTTTAAAATAATTAAACATTTTGTTTATGTAATATTTTCAGCCTATTAATATCATCTAATATCTCAACATAGTAATATCTTTGATGCAATTGAAGTGATTTTTCTAATACGAATAGCAGTTTTCCTTGAATATTATGACAAACTGTGGACTTAATAAGATAGGTGATGCAACCACCTCAACTTTCATTTAATCAAGATTATGAAAATATGTAAGGTAAATATTTTTATATTGTAGCTCGTGGTAATTCCTTTAAGTATATTGCAATTTTTTTTTTTTTTTTTTAATATAAATCATTCTATCTATTTATTTATTGTAATTTATAAATGTCAAAAAAAAAAAAAAAAAAAAAACTTTAAAATTTTTAGTTTGATTAAATTAATTTTCATTGCCTAATGAAATTTGGATTAAATATGTAATCTAAATTATGTTTGCGAAGCTTACTGTATTTACAAATTTTTTTATTATTATCAAATGACTCTTAAAAATTCAAAAGGTTTTAAAAATTTTAATTTTGATTACAACAATGTATGTTTGCTACTTTATAACAACCGATATTATATTATTCAATGACATAGTTGTAATTAATTACCTTTAATACAATAATTATAAGTGTAATTATAATTATTCTGATATATTAATAATATTAATAATTTGATTTTATACTATTTAATATTATATTAAACGTTCCTTTACGATTCTATATGTAATGTTTTCCAGCTGTCTAAATCCAGTAGACAATGTAATTTTAATTTAATTATACATTTAATATAATTTCACATTAGAATACAATAAAACTTTGTGTTAAAATTACGTAAAATTCACCATGTTATCGTATTATTTGAGTCAGTTTAAGTTATTGACAATTTCAACGAAGCTTTTTTCTTTAATAACTTTGATCGTATGTAAACTTGTTGTAGCATATTTCATAATCAACTTCATATCAAACGATCTTTTTTGCATATTTCATCATTACGCCTAATGGGATATTATAAAAATACGGATAAATACGGAAAATCCATAATTTATTTCCAAGTTTTTAGATAATTAAAAAGAAATGACAAGTTCATGTACCGCGTATACATAAAATACGCACCCCCCCCCCACACACACATATATATGCATTCGCATGGTAAATTGAAAATAATATTATTAAGACTTCATAATAAAAGAAGAAATTTATCTTTGCACTATTCTATTTTTAGGTATTTCAACATTTATCTTCAATATTGTGGAATTTTCATAAAATTTAACTAAAAATTTTGAGGTCTTTAGTATTTATACGACGGTAAATTTTTTTATGTAGAACGGATTTTACAGGAATTTTGTTAAAAATTTTTATTCAAAAAGTCATTTTATTAATCCTTTCATTTGCAATTGAATCAAAGTCCTTAAAAGCTTCTGATACTCTAAATAAACAATTTATATATACTTACGTATTACATATTAATTTTAATAATTACGTGCTTAATTTTAATGATATACGTGCTCATCTGTTCGTATTGGTCATTATTTTGAATGTTAAAGTCTATAAAGTCAAATATAAAATATTGTAGATGATATACAAATAGTAATTTTTCTCTTTGAAAATTACTATAAAATGATAGTCAGATTGAATTTATTTACAAATTTTTAAATATGTATTAAAAAATAATTCGTATTATAATTCATAATATAACTATGTATCAATCAATAAACTAATTATATATTTTTCTCGTTTATGCAATACATTGTTTTTAATTTTACTTTCCTCCATTACAATACATAATTAATTCTTCTTTTCTTATCTGTTGTTGCATAAATAATAGAGAAAGGGAAAAGATTGGATTAAAAATATTTTTATTTTTTAATGATATACAATGAAGCTAGAAGTTGCGAACATTTTTGTAAAAACGCTCTTTCAATGCTTAATGATGCTTTTCATAAAGGTAATGAACATTTGAAAGGATAATTTAAGAGAATTTTAGCGCGCACAAACATGTTTCCCATAATAAGACCAATAAATCATTTTCCACATTTATCGAATGAGATTTTTTGTCTCTTAAGAAGCAGTACAATCACTTTAAATCGATATATTGAAAAAGGAATTCAACTAGGATTATTAAACTAAAGTTCAACGCAATATTGTGTAATAGTAAGTGGCGAATTAGTCGATGTCAATGTGTCAACAATCGTCGTTGCGTAACTTATTCGCTCAGACTTCATGGCACGTGGCGTATTTCGTTGCCGCGTAAAAAAGTTTCGCGATACGAAACAAATTATCAAAAACAGTGAATAATTGCAATGATCGTGTGTGATGCATTGAGTTTAGCGGAAAATATGATTTGTAATTGTGTATTCTTGAAAATCGTTTGTCGTACGAGGCACTTTGTCGAGTAATTGTTAATGTATTGATTTGTGCACGTTATGTGCGCCGATATCTTGCAAAAATTAAATTAAAGCGATACAATTGGAACGCTCGAATCTTGGAAAAATATTTTCTCTCCACAGAAACAAGTATCGAGTCATTTAATTTTAGCAAGCTTAACATGTTTAATGATGTTAAGGAGATAGTGATAGTTTTAAGTTTGTATTATTTTTATTGAAAATAATCATCTATCAGTTGCTTTTTTCCGGTAAAGCACGAGCATCTAGCCGTAATGATCTATTTATATATCAAAGTTTCAAAGTAATTCGTGTACGTCTTGAGCGATCGCGTGTCAAATTAAAATAATAATAGTTTATAACAATTTTTTAAATACCCTCTTTTCTAACGGATTCTACTAACCTAATTTATAGTAAATACTTTATAAAGCAGTGCCATTCTGTACGGGCGTGTGCGTATATATATATATATATATATATATATATAACACATATATCAACGTAAACGTCACGGAAACGTAGAAAAAACTAAAGTATTTTTTAAATAAAAAAATTTATCAATAATATTAAATAATTTTTTTTTTTTGCAAACAAATAATTCATTAATCATAATTGATCGGGTTATAAGGTCAAATTCAGCATTTATAAGAAATTACTTTCTTCATAGCTTCGTGCTAGTTGTCCTAAGAATTATCTACCATAAATGACAAAATATTAGAATACACACGAAAAATAAAAAATTCGAAGATCAAGCAAATCTGTGTAGCTATATCAACAAAGATTCTCATATTATAATAAACATTGAATATGTAATATAATTGCAGTTCAAGTAAATAAACGTAGAGCGGCAGCTATTTTTCGCGACATAAATTTTTTTCAATAAGACGGGACTATTTTCCCTCTATTCATTAAAAATAGACTGCTTTCTTTGAAAGCTCGCCAAGACTTGCAGTATCTTTCTCTCCTCCTCCCCCCCCCCCCCCCCCCCCCGCCGTTGCGTTGCACGAATCTATCGCTCCACATCTCGTGACGGAAATAAAACGATTTATGAGCTGCAAGGAATCTCCACGTACTTTTCATATGTAAATGACAGTTGAGAAAGAGGTCGGCTTTGAGAAAGATATACAGGATGGACAATTACAAGGAGCAAACAGCATGACGTTGGCGCGCACGTGCGACCGATGTATGCGCAGCGTATAAAGAAATGGAATAACACTCGGACGATTTGTTTGAGTAACGAACTCGAGCTCTAAATAGGGAATTGAGAGAATTTTGATTGTGCGTGGTTACCGAGAGTCCTGCTTCGTTTTTTCTTTCTTTTTTTTTTACTCTTATATTCGACAGAAACATGTTGCGCTAAAACAAAGTTGCTGATGCACGTAACGAGCATACGGAACGAAACGTAATAAAAAATTACGTATAGTTAAGACAATTGTGCAAGATTATTCTAGCAATTTACATGAATATTTGTACTTCAATATACTCTTGCTTTCAATGACGGATGTGCGCACGCATGAAGCTATGATATTGTCAGTTATTTCAATACTTTAAAGGATTTTCAAATATATATGTTGCCACGTGCTCGGTAGTTTTAGAGGATAAAAATAGTATTTTAGATCACATGTAGTTGCTTTTCAAAATCAATAAGACTCCTTAAATGGTATACGAATACCTTTGTACGATGTATTTGTTCCATATGTATTGTTCGCGTGCTTTAATTCACTGTTTTACGTTCTATCAATATCGTAAAGCAACAGACTGTCACTCATTATCGCGAAAATTTATATATTACCATACGTACATCCTCTACGAAAGTATAAAGAGCTTAGAAAGGGAAACAGCTAGAAAATGTGGGACGTGCGTTAATGAGAAGAAGAAAATATAGCAAAGGAATTCCTGCTTATTAAAATGTATTCTTACTCGAATGTTAAAAAGAAAAAAGAGAATATTATAATATTTAGTTGACAGGTGTGACTCGGGACCCCGAAGGTCTGATAAAAATGCTCCAATAAAAATCCTACATTTAATTGCAAAAAATTTTTATACCTTCATATATTCATAAAAGACCGAAAGAAAAAATAAAATATGAATACCTCGAGAGTCTGGAAATTTATATTTCAACTACTTTGTAGTTGGTGCATTTTTCCGAGATAAGCTTTGTTTATTTAATTCACCATATATAATATAATATAATATAATATAATATATATGTATGTATCGATTTAAAAATAACTTAAGTACTCAAATGCGATTAATAGTCAACTTAGCTTCCCTTTACTACTTTTCATACTCAATGATAAACTATATTTTGTCTTATTTTCTAGATATATTACATTATTTGAAATTCATTTATTTTGGGTGTGTGTGTGTGCGTGCGTATGTGCGCGCGAGTTAGAAAATGTACAATATTATTACGTATAAAGAATATCATATTAAAAGTGTAAGTTCTGTAAAAAAAAAAAAAAAAAAAAAAAAAAAAATTGAGTAATTATGAAAAACTGAATTATACATACTCATATTTTTTATTTATCAATCATTATTCATATATAGCAAATATAACCGTTTGTGTTCTATTTTACAATATATAATTATACCTTTATAAAAAAATAAACTGAGAAATAAAAAAAAAATCTTGAAACGAGAGCAATCGTAGATAAACAACTACAGCTATATAATGTGAAAAAGCATTTTTTTTTTTTTAAAGTGTGTCATGCTCTTAGACTTTTATTATTGCATTGTAAATATCATGGTTTTTAATGCATAAAGTCATAATGTTAGATATTGTTTTATTGATTGTACTCCAAAGTATAAATATTCTGCGTAATTGTTTTAATTTCAAATATTCTTCTGCATTAGCGTATATCATTTGAAATTATATTGCCATTAAGTGTCGGACAATTATTTATAAGACAAAAATTTCATTAAAAAAAGAAAAAAAGAATAAAATCTCGTTTAAAATTATCACATAAAATTAATTGATAAAAAGTAATTTTTAATTATAATAAAAGCTGATATCAATTTACTCGCTTGCAATGATGACTTGAAATTAAATTTAAAAGTATTTAATAATAGTATTGGAATATTGAAAAGGTTTATATTTATTTAAAGAAATTAGGTTGTAATTTTTGCCGAATAAATATATATTTGACCCACGAACGTGTCACTTATCAAGACCCAATACTAGTACTTATTTTTACCTAATGTACATGTGATTGTTTATTATTGACAACATATTGATTAAACAAATTATAAAAATTGTGTAGAAATGACTACACGGATGTAAGCTAATTGCAATGAAATATTGTAAGAAATCGCTTTAACTTTGGAAACTTTGTCTAATTTCAAAATCAAAATATCCAACTGCTAAGCTCATGAAATTATCTGCAATACATTGATCGTACTAATAATACATCGGATTCGATTGTGAAATAAATAGATAAACAACTATTGAAGATAATTTGAGGTTTTTTTTTTTTTTTTTTTTTTTTATAGAGAAGAGATCGATCAAAGATTAATAAAAAGAAGAAAAGGGAAAAATGAAAATTTATATTATTACTTGTTGTATTTTGTTTGTTTATCAATGTATAACTTGGTACTATACTTACGTAGCCAACTTTTGTAATGCAAATGAAATAACGTTATACCACATAAATAATATGAACGATTACATTTTTTAATTTTTAATTTGTTACGTTATTATGAGACATTGATTGTTCTGTTGCGTCGGTAAATAAGGTTTATTAATTTTAATGTTATGTGGGAAGTTTCATTGGTTAATAAATTGATATAAAAATGACAATCGGTAATATTATCGTCATAATTTATTATTGCTACAAACATAAGTATATGTGTGTGTGTGTGTGTGTGTCTGTGTGTATGTGTATTCTTCCAAGTGTATCATGAAACATTGATTGTATTGTAAATATTATAATTGTAAACGCAATGATGTGATTGTTCGTAACTTAAATCCTGCTAGATTGTACTAAATTGTTGGATTATAATAAATTGTTAATGCAAGGATCTACATAAAAGAAAATAGTACTACGAAATAAAAGTTAAAATAAAGGAATTAATAAAAAATAATGTAATTTGACTTAAAGTAAATAAGTAATAATAGCATGAAAATTAATTTTCTTTAATTAAAAAAATGTAATTACATGCTGCATCCCTGTTTAACGCATGAATTTTATTTTTATTAAAATATAATTAATGTTTTCGAGAATAAAGTGAGATGAAGCATAATACGTAGCAAGTAAAATCGATTAATAAACGTTATATTTTAAATTTTAAACGTTATGTTTTGTATAAGAATAAACGATAATAATTCTTTAATATTATGAGTTTAATATTATGAATCCTATAAAGTAATTCCATTCAAAACTTAATTATATTTTATTGATTTTAATTACCAGTGACACTATATTTCTACTTAATTAAAGATTTCAAATACAACGGATATAGGAGTGTATCTTGGCATTTTTCTCCTCAAATATATTTCAAATGACAATTTGAATTTTACTATAGAAACATGAAGATAATGGGGAGATTTTTTATAAATTATGTAAAATACTATATACATATACATATATAAGGAAATACTTTAAAGTCCGACAAGAGAAAAGAAAGAGATTAAAAAAAGTAAAGTTCGCTTATCATTAAAAAATAGAATAAATCAAAATATTAATTATGTATTAAAAATATATAATTATACATATTAATATAAAAGTTCATAATATTCTAATAAGATTAATTCATTTATCTGGATATATATATATATATATATATATATATATATATATTTTCGGCAAAATCTGGATAACTCGGTATTTTATCTTTAATATTTATAAAAACTGTCACCATTAGCATACACATGCTCGATGAAAAATTTCAAATGGTGTCACAGTTTCTAATTAAACACTAACACTTTTTTTCATAAATGCACTTCATCGAAAGTTTATGTTTGTCTCAAGTATAATAATAGCTCTTCATCTTTATTTTGCTTGTTCACAAAGCACCTGCGCGTAACTTTTGCCTTTGAGTGTTTCATTGGACCTTACGTGTGTGCAAATTAATGAACACGCTCGCCCGTGTTTGTGTTTTTTTTTTCTAGTGTCGCTGAATTTTGTCGAGTACCATCATCAGCTACTTTTTTAAAGAGCAAAGCTCTCGACTAATTTTCAGGAGTGAAGTGGAACAGACGATACTTCTCATTTTTCTCATCATTGTTTGTTATTACAATGGGCGGATTCGGATACAAAACCATAATCGATCTCGAAAGGATGAATTTTTATGAATAATTAACATATTAGATTGAATAAATATATAGGCAATTGCAATTTAATTCCTATGGTGTTGCATACGTTTTCTTTACTCAATATGCTCAATTAATTTAATATTTACAATTAATAAATGAACTACTTACTAAATAGAATTGTTCCTTATTTATGCGCGTTATATTATTTAATTTATAGCGAAATTTATATTATCGTCAATATTTCATTGCCAAGTAATGTTATCATACTTACGACAATATTTTTGTTTGTTTATTAAAAAAACTCATGTTTAGTTAACAATATAAGTATCTAACAATTAGCATTAATATAACAATGCACCAAAGAAGGGATAAATAAATATATGTTTCTGAAATTTCACAAAATATAAATTTCTATAACTAACGACTATAGATATAAGATAAAATATAGCAAATATAGGATGCGCCCACATAATTTACAACATATTTTCCATATTTGATCGTAAAGCCAATTCTATATTATTCATTTTACTATGTTAATTTTTAAAATTCTAATGTCAATAATATTAGTTTTACTCATTTAATGACAATGAAGCGTATTCTTCATTATTATAATAATACTTTAATTAATACAATTATAAGTAAACGTAAGTTATTTTAATATAGTTGGATATTTTATATTTTTGCCATTTATAATAAACATCAGGAATTATAAGAGATGAAAATATTTTTTCACGTAATAAAATAATTTCGAAAAATAATATGAAAAGTAATATATTCGATTGACTAACGATTGCGTAATCACGATTAAATACCTAATAAGCATATTAATGTTTATTTAAAATTATCAAGAACTTAATTATTTATACTTTTTCAGATTTGAGAGTCTAGGCAGGCGATGATAAAATTCATTATACTACCCGATCAATAGCCAAATTAGTTATTTATTTCATAGGGAAATCGATTATATCGTAGTGTTGAAGATTTTTATCAATATCAATTAATATAAATGAAACGTAAAATATGAAATTGACTAAAAAACATAAAATATAAATTATAAAAGCATTATCATTACTTGCCAAGAACTTGAAAGAATACTTCATCGATCCCGTTGATACTTCAGATTTGTTCGTTGCATTAACATTGATAAAAATTAAATTCCGGTTAATAGCTATTTCCAGTGAAATAATTTCTCGATTAAAAAATTAAGGTTTTTAATTTTTGACTGGATGTTAATGTTTTCTCGACCCTAACGAGATGAAAACTTTCTAATTAACTTCGGAGCTATAAATTAAATATTTTCTTGCAAAGTCATAAAAATATCCGAAAATTTATAATTATAATATTCCATTGGAATAATGCAAATAGCTATTTACAGTTAACACGGCTAGATTATTTTTTATAAAAAAATTTATTATTATATTAAAATCGCTGACGCAAAGGCGTAATTAATTAATTTCAATTGAAATTAATAAAATGTGAGATTTAATAACATACATAAAAATTTACATAAAATTTAATTACATAAAAATTACATAAAAGTGTAATAATTGCATATGGAATAATTGAGATAACAAAGTAAAATATTTTTGTTCAAATATAGAATATAAAGTGATTTGATGGATAATGTCCTACATCCTTATATAAAATACGTATTTAAGCGTGCGCATATTGAAATGCAATTTGATATGTAAATATACAAGTAATTTTAATTAATACTAATTCATACATATATTTCAAACGATTTGAGTAATTATTTTCGAATTATACATAAAAAAATAGAAATAATTATATTTTTTTTTCTTTTTTTTTTCTTTTTTCGAAGAGATCAATTAAATTGAATAAAATTATTAAAATGGCTCGTGTATTACTTAAAGAAAATTTAAAAGGCCATAATTGAAGTAAATCGATAGTACTGAAATTTAATAGAACCTTAATTTATAACATTGGATATAATTATCCATTGTTAATGATATCGAATATACAAACTGCAGTTTACTTTCCTAAAGATAATAAGAACTTTATATTTGTATTCTGGTGAAATTTTACTGCCAATAACATTATCTTTAATTTACTTACTTATTCATTTATTATTATTTTTATATTAATGTTTTTTTGTCATAAATTTATCTGTTCTTGGATAACAAAAGCTTATCGATATAGGAATATTGATGGATCGTGTATCTCTATTCAATATAAAATGACCGTACCACTTCATTATACTCTACTCCTCGTAATTATGATTAATTTGCCATCGCTATTTTTATCTATCTAAGCATATTTCATTTTATTCTTTCCTATCTGAAATCCAATATGCTGCTTTTCTCGCAGAAAAGCTGCATGTGCGCCCTGCTTAATCAACGTAATTTAATTACCTTTACTGAATTACGTAGACTAGGGAGTATCTCAAATGAATGATTACGCAATATATTGCTTCTATAGTGCCTGTCATAGTCAAAATGAGTATCTGACAATGTAATATGTAATTTAAGAGGAGTTAAATTTCTATTTTCATCGATTTTTCATACATTATTAAGTAAAGTAGGAAGAATATTATTTTATAAATTATCGATTTATAATAGTAGGATCTTCATTATATATGTCTAACAAATTATACGGAGAAAGTGTCTTATAGCTTAATAATAGAATATTTATCTTCTCCATATCATCTTATCCTCATTATCTATTTAATTTCATTTGCATTTTATTTTTTAAGCGCTGCTGCTTTATAATGCCATCGTTTACTCTCCTTGCGCATCTACTAGATCTGCATCTACTAGATCTAGATCATATGGAGATATTAGTTTATGATTTATAACCGTTGAATAATGTTTACTTATTTTTTTTTTTTTTTTTTTTTTTTTTTTTTTTTTTTTTTTTTTGTTTTGTTTATACTGTTACGCGACGTTATTATTTATCATAGTAGAAACACGGAAAAATAAGGAAGGACATTGCCACATTAGCGTTTCACTCTACCGTATCAATCTCAAACTCTAATGATAATTATAAATAAAATTCTACTTGTGCTCTGTTATAAGGAAATTCTTTTCTAAAATTTTAATTACAAAATTATTTTTTATTTATGACTGAAGCTCGATCCTTTTAATTATCGAAACTGGCATTAATATAATTTATAATTGTCATAATGTAATTTGTGAAACAGCTTTGGAGGAGAATTATTTACAAACTGCGAGAATTTCTGTTCACTAAAGCAATTCTTGAATCTAATTATACATTAATTGAATTAGATTTAAATAGTATTTTTATCAATATTTGCAATTACAATTAGTTACAATACATTAGGGGATTGTTTGCTTTTTATCAAATAGGTATGTAGTGGTAATATTTTAATTTAATTAAAATTCACTTTTTATTAACTAATGTTTTGCGAATGGAAGTGTATTTTATACGATTTACTTAAATTCAATGAAATTTCTATTAGTTTAATAGAAAATTCAATACTTAAATTGATTCGACTTTTCCAATAAAAAGTTTACTCACAAACTTAACTTTATGAAAAAGTTGTAAAAATTTATTCTATTTGTTAAAGTAACTGTATTCTTTAGAATAGATATTGGAAAGCTAATGTTTACGAAACTAAGAGAGAAAATAGAGTTTCGTTTTAACAAAAGGTACTTCATTAGAATATGCAGAAGTAGTCTCTCATGCGAAAATTAAGCTTATTTTTAAAATTATTTCATAAACTAACAATATAAATAACCATATAATCCAACCAATATTGAATATAATTTTCTATTATCCGTTCATACGAATAAATAAAGAAATAAATTTATGTACATAATTGTTCTTCTCGCGATACTTATATTAAATTATTAATATTAACTATTTTGATTCGTGTTATTATTTTGTGCGAATGTAATGAATTCAATTTATACAGAATGTAGTGAAGGAAATGGCTTTGAATCGTAGAATAATATCATAATTATAATAAAGATTATTAAACATTTATATTGGTAGGAAATTAGCATTTTTGTTTTAATCAAAATTTCGTATGATAAATCAGCTGTATTGAAGAAAAAAATGTAATTCTCATTATAATTGAATAATAATACATATTATTGGAAAATTTATGCACTAAAATTATGACGGATGAAAATATAAAATTTCAAATGTATATTATAATATTTACGTTATACTTTATGGCTTTTTTCATCTTTTAATTGTTTATAAAACATAAATCTCCGAATAAAAATGCTTAAATTTCAATTGGGCAGAAAATTTTTATTATTTTGATTTTATGACTCAGAGCTTATATTTTTTAACTTGTTTTAGTATGAGAAAATTTTTAAATAAAGTTGTATCGTAAAAATTGCATTGAAAATCATAATTTAAAATAATGAATAAAAATAATCCCTTTGTGCCTTTTTTTTTTTTTTTTTTTTTTTTTTTGTTAAAATTCTTTATCATTTGAGCAATTTATCATAGCATAATGCCTTCCATTTTGTTTGTTTAATAAAAATTGTATGCACCACTAATGCTTTTCAGGCGCATTATTTATTTCTATCAAAGAGAATAATAATTCTTTAATAAGGACCAAACGTGTCAAATATTTATATATTTTCTTACATAATTTTATATGGAATTCTCGTATGCAATTTCATCGATCATTAAGATGAAATGTTCGGTTTATTCCTTAATTTCGGCATAGCTAAATCAAAAATTTTATACACCTTTTTAAAAGTAATACCGTTGGAAATTGGTGAAAATAATGTACACACCGTATGAGTGTTTTTTATTTTATTATAAGCAATTTGGTTTTACTTTGGTATACATTTGTTCGTAAAGCATAAAACTTTCTTTAAGTAAGCTTTCTAAACAGAATTCACTCAACAATAAAAAGTACATAAAAAACGAATGGTTTTTATCGATTCTTTTTTTACATTGTATTTAACTCGAAGTACAATAACAAGTATGAAAGACTTAAAATAGAAAGAGAAGCAGCTATCATTTAACACGATCGATAATTGCTATTTCACCTCTATGGCCACAAATGGATAAAATATGCGTAAACGCGGGCCCGCGCGTTTGTGTATGTGTGTGAGCGCGTGGGTGTGCACATCAGGATAATTCATCAGCACAGGATAGGGGATCAGCAGAGTTGTTTGAGCGAGAATTCGATTTTGCTTGTATTTTGCAGCTTCTTTTTTTTTCTAGATACTTCCAACTTTGGCAATGAAAGCGCTACAGACAAGAAAAAGTTTTATCCAACGCTACATATTATTTTTATTTATATTTATTTATTGCTCGCAATTGATGTTTATCAAATTTCTTCCAAAAGCTAAACATATTTATTGGTACGAGAGTAATATTATTGTAAGTGAAATTTTACGATACTCTACATTAAGAATATACAAAAGAGTGCCGATCATTATTTCTACAATTGCCCATTATTTTTCTCTATTAAAAGTTCATTAATATTTATGATAATTTTGATTGACAAATATTTGTAATATTGAAAAGAATAATTAGCATTTTACCTGCTAAAGCCAGACCGTATCAACGTGACGAGTGAAATAATTGAAATATTATATCGTTGTGTAGTTATTTTGAATTGGATGAATATGAGATTTAATTATTTTTAAAGGCAGAATTATTATTAATCATCATAAACTACTGACATTATTTTTGTGATAAATTAAATTCACTACTCTGAAGAAGAATTAATTAGCAGTGTTGATATGTGATATATTTTATGAGAAGGACATATATATTTCTTTATTGTGAAATATTAGTCCAAGAAGAAAATTGAAAAGCCTTTACTAGAGTTGAATAGAATGAATATTTTATTTTTCTTACGTAGAAAGAAAATTTTCTAAAGGATAATTTAAATATAAAAATAAAAGCGAAATTTTTATTAGTACTTATTCCGTTTTGAATTTACCAATATATTCATATGTTCCTATTTACATTACTATTATAAGACTAATCAATTAAAACGTGAAATTTAAATTATTCATTATCAATGTATTGATATAATTGCGTAGACAAATTTGAATTTCTAAATCAAATAATTTAATTTACTCACATTTGTTATACATGTAAATATAAAATATGATATTGATGTTTATGCAGAGTAAGCTCGCATATGCGTGTTTTCATGTATTTAACAATATCCAAACATCAACTTTATGCATCTCTCTCTCTCTCTCTCTCTCTCTCTCTCTCTCTCTGTTTGTGTGTGTGTGTTTGTTTCAGTGTGTAATTGTTGTATGTATATACATGTTTCGCATAGATATAACTTGGACATATTTGATTTAATAAATTTATTTGCATGGTAAAGTTGTTTCGTATAAGTTTTATCGTCTTGGAATAATATTTGTTTAGAAAACATTAATCAAATTAAGCAACTTGCATTACATTCATATACATACCTATTTTTCAATGAGGTGCGCGCGTGTGTGTATGCGTGTTCTATGTGTCTGCATGCATACGTATAACTACATGGAATAAATATACAATAAAAAAGTACCTGGCACGTTATGCGCATTCAAGTGAAATATTTGCTTATTTATTTAAACATTTTTTATATAAAACTGTGAATTACGTACGAATGAAATAATAATAACAAAAATAATAATTTATATTATAAAAAGTGAGCTATTAATCAAGTAGAATAACTAAATTTTCATCAAATAAATATAATATTATATTATTATTTTTTTTTTTTATTATTTTTTTATTTAGGAAATAAATAATTTTTATATATTTTTATACATTTTTATATATTTTGTTTATAATTATTTATAATATATATATATTTTTTTTATATATTTTTTGTATTTAGTAAATAAATAATATGATATTGAATTTTCTACGACTATTGTAGAACGAACACTTTTATTAATGCGATTAAACTTTATGATAGATAAACATTTTTTTGTTTCCACTAGAATTCTCAATATCGATAACGCGTAATACGAGCTACTAATTTAGTCAAATATTTATTAATATATGACTATTAAGCTCTCATATTGTTATAAAGTTTTTATTAAAAAAATGGCCAACGAATTGAAGCTAAACTAAGAGCTCGAGAATTTCGATAATCTATACCAACCTCGATAATCTTTCTCGAGATTATTGAATTATTAACTGTGCGTCAAATCGTAAGAAGCCGACAAGTCAGCCACATAGGAAGTGACAGCAAAGTAGTGTCACGCAGTATAGTCACATTAAAACAATCGATGAATGTTCCCTATCCGTACGATCGACTCCGGCCTCAACCCAAAGTTTGCCATAAGTAAACGACTCGACGCACTAGTCCCCTGTCAAGTCTCCCATGAGCCCACACACAGCCCACCAACACCAACGACTTTAACGATTCGACAATTATTACTCACGTGCGATTTTCCGGAATATTCGCCAAACTTACAAATAATTTCGACCTCAACCATATGTCCCCTTATCCCGCCGTGGCTGTCCCTACTCCCACCACCAACTTCACTCGTTGGCACACGCACGCCCGTTTCAATTATTCATTACGAGGAACGACGTGGCCCCCGTCGCGTCTTGTGTGCCTTCGCGTCCGCCCTCCTTTAGTCGGCTTTTCTAGAGGGCCTTGATAACGCCCTGCGCACCCCAATCTCCGCCAAATATTCGACCACATCCCCGAGAAATGCGGTTCCTCGGCCCCGTGACACTCGGGCCACCGTTACCCGCCAAAGCTGACAAAAGTATTATAAGCTCACTCACTCGTCAATCTCCTCGTCCTCCAGTAACAGACTCATCTTCGTCCCTTGGATTGCGATCTGCTTCTCTGTTTCTCTCTATGTTTTTATCTCGATGACTCGTCCCGTGATGTCCTGCGTTTAAGGGCGCGCGTCCGTGGAGACTGGATGCGACTGCGAAGGCGTGCGCGCGCGCGCGCCCGATTCCCTGCCTCCCTCCAGGTGCAGTCGACTCCCCTCCTCTCTCTCCCTCGCTCTCGGTTGGTGTACCTTGGACGCGCGCGCGCAGAGCCTTCGACGCCTAGTACGGCTCGATTTTAGGCGCACAGTGCGCGCGTCGCGACGCTGGTGTGCCGAATATCGCCGGCCGCGGAATGATAGGAAATCCACTAGACGAGGAGGGGCGGGCACGAGAAGCGGGAACGAGGACAACCTCCCGCTAAAAATCAAGGGCCACGTCACCTCCCGTTTGCTATCCCAATACTCCGAAAAAATATCCAAAAACTCCTGTTGCCGATAGGGCTGACCGAAGCATTTGCATGAATTCCCAGGATAGGGAAATGAGCGTCCAGATGTGATTTTTTACTCTCTCCATTCATCATTATTTCCAAATTCAATTTCAACTAGAATTTCGTGCTTAAGACTGTTATAGATAGGGAATGTAGGAATTCGTTACTTGCACCGACCGACGATCGGATTATAGAGTTTTTACATTTATTGTCTACAGTAAGTGTATGAAATTAAATTATCTTATTTTTGGTTAATGGATGGTTAATAATGAAGTGGAGAGCGATCGCGCGCGGCCAGCCAGATTCGGAAAATCTTGTCTTTAACGAGAGGCGAATGATGATTCCGTTATTCGATTGTCAAATACAAATAATTCGTTGGAAATGTTTTTTATTTTCTGAGAAGCTGAATTCGCCGATGCTAATCGAATACGCTTAATCGATATCTATTAGATCATTTAAACAATTTGCTTTAATAATCTTGCTTAAATCGAGTTGGATCGAAACTGAAATAACAAAGTTGAAAGTTCAAATAGTCTCGTATGCGATAATATATTCTCTGTCAAATTGTTAATGTTTAATGTACATTTCGGTAATTTTCATAAAATTTACTTGGATTAGTTATCACCTTTTAAAATTTAACTTTCAGATTATTTCACGATGAATTTAATTCTTATTTCTCTGCGACTTGTTCAACACGATCATTCTTTAGATACACGTTGAGTTTATTATTAATTTAATCTGCAAAAGTAATTTCAACTAGCTTTAGATTATAGTATTAATATAATCTTGAAACTTTATATTATACTAATTTATCAGGGACTTGTCCTCTTTACTCTTATGAACGTAAAACAGATCGATACCATTTTAATTACATTACATTACTTTGTTCATATTCTATTATTATAATATAACACATTATTTGTAAAGCCAATGCTAATTTTTCTATTTAGAAGTATAAATTTTCATATTTTGAGTATGCAACAAGCATTCGTGCTACAAATTTGTTTATATCATTTATTTAAAAACACAATGGACTCAAAGTTCCATTAAATTCATTACAATTATTTGTTATATGCACAATTTTATTGTTTGCCATAACCATAAATTATCTTTAAATTAAATTAAATTAGCAATGATAAATTCTATTTATAATAATTTTGTATATTTAATGAAATTCGAGACAAAATTCCTCTTTTGTATAATGGTAAATCAATAATCCAGTAAATCACGTAACGTTCGATCGATCGATGTAAATATTAGAAAGACCTAACGATCAATGGATACTTTTATCATTCTAATGCCCATGATTAGATATTTTCACGAACAATGCGATTATTTATTAAAATTGTAAATTTTATTTTGTTAATGTTGTAATAAACATACAAACTACTGTAATTAAACATCAGATGTCTTCAATGTTTAATTTAATTCAGATATGAGTATGGGAAAAGTATCGTAAACAAAAAAATTAATTGCACAGTTATAAATCGAAAATGAAATTATATTATAACCTTATCTTTTATACAAATAAAGAATAAAAGTTCCGCATCGGCATCAGCAGACCTCTTATTGTATTTATTTTTTAATTACCGTGCTTATTTAAACTAAAATAATTTTCTTAAAGAATTTAATCGCGAATTAATTTAATACGAATTACTATAATTGCTGGTCGTATTATCTTTTATTTCTTCATTTACATTGCTGATAATTTCCCATTATTGCTTATACTTTGTTCTAAATTGAAGAAAAACTAAACAGGCAATAGAAATAACAAATTTTTTGTGATTTATACGGGATAAGACGTAACCAGCTGTTAGCTCCTCTAAAGAATATCCAATGAAGAAAAAAAATCCAAATACATTCCCTTGATAAAGTTAAATGGATAATCAGCTCCCTTGAATCTTATAAATATCTGAGACTGGAGAGTACTTTTCCGGTCTTTCAAAAAAAAATCGTGGAAAAGTCTATTATTGAAATATTGGTTTCCCCATTAATGAGGAAAATGCTTAAAATATCCAATATTAAAGCTACAAAACAAAATTTATAATGTAGATAACACACTTTTAATCCGTAAAATTAAGTCCTTTGTTCACTTGTTTGCTAACAACAACAACAACAACAACAACAACAACAACAACAACAACAACAACAACAACAAAAATCTATTAACGAATGTGCTAAATAGCTTCAAAGATTAAACGACATTCGCCAATATCAATAATATTATTTTGCAAAGTGAACATTGTGCTCTTTCTTATATTTTTCTAGATCTTATTTATAAATGTTCGTATTTAAAAATAACGAAGAGTATGAATGCCAAGAAAGCCGATACGCACATAATATATTTCATATTGTACATAGAATTTATATGTAATTGTTTGTTAATAAAACGTCGACACGCCAATTGAATTGAATATAAATATAGTAACGAATTCTCATTCAAATGAAAATAATTATTTTACTAATTTTATAATTGAAAAATAATATAATTGTAGCTCAGATTTGATGGAACATGGACTAAATGTATATAACACAATGTCAATGTTAAACTGATAGGAATTTATTATTAAAAAAAAAATATTGAAAGGCAATTTGGGTTTAGGGAAGAATTAAGCTCCGAGAGCAACTAAGCTTACACACGCATAATATTAATGTCAAAGATAATTTAGCAAAAATAGAGATTGATTTGAATATTCATAATAATCAAATATGCGAACTACAATTGACGTGCATAGGCAAAATTGAAATATTAATTAACGTTTTTTTTCCAAGAAAAATTATTAAAAATTATGCGAATTCGTGACCTGCAAATACTTTAACATTTCACGTGTTAAAATAAAAATTCTTAAAATAATTATTGAACGAAGAAACAAATAAAGCACATTCGGCCTTATATTAATAAAGAATACTAATTATACGGATGGATTATTGTGAATTTTTTAAATATCTTAAATGGACCGTTTATTTAGATTATAAGGATAATGTTAAACAAATATTAAGTTAAAAAAAAAATGCCATTAATTGTTTGATGAAACTTATCGGTTCGTTAAATAGACCAGAAACGGCTTCATGCGTAGGGAAAAATATATATGATTCATCGTTCAAATCAAGAAACACCTTACACTTTACGAAAATACCATATAAATAGCCGCGTGTACGACTAATTTATTTTTATTCATATACGACATTTCTGCAAAACAAATTTTAAAGTTCAATTAATTATTATGAATATGAAATTATTCGAGTATCGAGATGCACCGGATAATTCTGGAATTTAGGCTTAAAAGTTAGCATATGATTGTCATTAATCCGAATCCGCCAATGGAGGAAGGATAATATTGAAATTTGAAACTAACCGTTAATTTTGCATAATATATCATTGTATATATAATTATGTTATATAATTGATAAACTGTAATTGAGAAAGGATAAAAATTTTATGCCGCTCTCGGCAAATGGGCTCACAGCTGTTTGATCGGCTACTCCATTATATCTTACAAGCTTTTCAAAATTATTTCAAAATTAAATTAGCGTTGCATGATTTATGAGCAATGAGATTATCTTACCAACATCTATTATACGGATTTACAAATGTCCTTAATGCGTAACAATACGTTTTAAAAAGAGCTTTTTCGATCTAAATAATATTGACTGTTTCACATTGCATGAATAATGTCGGTCGCTGCTCCGCTTCAATATTTACAAACGCCGCGATAAATAATTAGAATGCATTCCGATTGTTTATCACATATTGAAAGAACATAATTAACGAGCAATTAATTAACCTTTTTTTGGCTTGTCATTTGTTAATTATTTGGATCGATCGTGTAATGGAATTGATCGAATGCGTGAATCGCGTGATTAAATCAATGTAATTGATTACACGCAATTAAATAATTAGCAAGTTGTTGATCTTGTTACGTCGTGCGCAAAATTGAAGTATTATTATGATAAAAATGAATGATTTAGCCATTAATAATGACGGATAGAGTTAGTGGGAAAATGTATGAAAGGTGAGGATATTTTAATATTCCAAAAGCCATACAAAAACAACATCGTTCTATATTTTCTCATTAATGTATATTATTTATTATAAATAAGTTAGAAACATTGATTTCATCGTGGGCTTTGTAGGTGTTTACATTTTTTACACACAGAAAGAATACCCAACGCATTACGCTTTATCCTCGGAAAACTGTATACTTTTTCTTTTTTTCTTCAATATGATAAGAAATGATATTACAAATGAAGTTTAGCCACGAGTTTGCCCGTCATTCGCCCCATTTTTCAAATTGTTTTCTCAAAAATTTTTCATTCTATCGTGTTGCGGTGAGCGAGGTGCCTCCACGTATCATTCTCACACTCGCTTTCGTTTTTTCTCTCCGTCGAATATAATAATAACTGCTCGCACACGCATATACAATTCTTTTGTTTCTTATGCGCGCGGCGATCATTTTTTTTTTTTTTTTTTTTTTTTTTTCCCCCCCCCCCTTTTTGTTTGTCCATCGACTTTGTCTAATTGTCTCTTTCTACATTTACCACTAGCTATCCTTATATCTCTGGTAGCTCCTTCATTATGTGCGTTTATCAATCGCTCGACATCATTTATGTTACGAAGGAGCGAAGAAGTGCCAATTTAATTTATGTTTCTTTTCAATTTTCGGTCACACATTTCATTTGTTTTGGTAATTTACGTCAAGATGCGGCATGGCATCTTGATTCGTTTTAGACGATGCTATAAACATTGAAGTTCTTTGAACCTTAAACCCACTTGACCATTGCGATCGCTTTTTAATATATGCAGTTATTAAAATTAATGATTAAGGATGGCGATTATTATCTAAGCAAAGAACTTCTTATGATTACTATTTATTAAACATATTTTCACGACTCTTTAAGTATAAAATTTCAAACATTTAAAAATTTCATTACTATACTAATTAGAATAACGAAGATCAATAGAAATCAATAGAATAGTATAAAAAAAAAAAAAAAAAAAAAAAAAAAAACCTTTAAAACAACAAAAAGAAGAGGAAAAAACGAAGAATATTTATAAATAATCATCTACTTGATTTATAAATAAATACTCGTAGGTGGCTACTTATAAAAATTACTTCAACAAACATCTTTTCTACTAATATTTCCTCTTGGGTTGCATAAATTGCGCATTACCAAACTCAAATATTTAACATAATTAACAAGTACTTAGAAATATCTGGTACATTATTATCGTTGCAAGTCCCATTGCGCGAAAAAAATTTTATGAACCTTTAGCTAGCTCTTACGACTCGTACGAAAACATATTATGCATATATTATAAAACATAAACATTAAAAAATGATATTATGTTATTAGATCAATGGCATGTATTACTTTCTTTCTCGTTCAACGTCGTGCGCATCATTAAAGGAAGAAAACGAATATTTAAAACAAGCAAAGCCGTTCGATTGAAACAATTGAAGCTTTTACAATTTGGTGAGCAAGTTATGCGACATCATTAATCTAAATAACTGTATGCTGTGATAGCAACGGGGCTAAACATATCTTCCATCACACTCAACGGTTTCATCCATCGACGCAAATTCATAAATACATGCAATTATGATGTACTATGATTCGTTACTTCAGTGACTTATACGAAATGCCCATCCCCCCCCCCCCCCCCCCTATGCGCATCTTATATTTCCCTGCTGCGAATTATCATTCTAGCAAATTATCAAATGTACGCTAAGAAGCTTTCACGTGCGAATTATTCGCCCAGCGAATTAACAAATACGCGTCGCTTATGTATGCTACGTTATCAGGGAGATAGACGCTAAACAATTTCCACATCGAGTTTTATGATATCTCGGGAAATGCACGGTCGAGTATTATTTGCATTTCAAGCTGAGTGTTGCGGTGCTTTTGGCCTCATTAAATGAATATTCGTTCATTAAATAAATGGCAAAGTTCGAAGATTACGCGTGTAAATGCAATATTACGTTCGCATAATTTTAATAGCGAATCGGCGATTGAACGTGGCGGCAATTCGAAACAAAAAAATAGCAATCTTTTGGACCTTTGGTGATACGCGAAAGGAACTAAATTATTTATTTCGTTAATGCGTTCCTTCCGAGTCCACAAATGCCTCGATTATCAATATTGAATGTCGCCATTCTCATAAACAATCGACATGGAATTTTGTCCGACACATTTTTTTTTGTCGTTGTTTTTGTTTTTTTTGTTTGTATTGGATCGATCTGTAATATATTATGACTTAGAAGTGCTCTATTCACAATGAATTCATTCACCCGACATCTCCCTCTCCTTCGTATGTGAATTGGGGTTTTTTTTTTTTTTTTTTTTTGTAAATTTTTTTCATATTATTAGCTCGTGGAATGCTTTCCGTGTACGGTAAATGAATTTTTGACAATAAGATACTTGTTGAAATGCGTCGCATTAATATTATTTCTGCTCGATGTCATGAAAACGTTGGTACATCCAAATCCCCTATGCTTTAATCTTCGTTAAAACCATTTTATTCGTCGTAACGCTTGTTCGAGCCGTTGAACAAATTACATGTAAATGAAAATTGATGAAAAAAAAAAAAAAAAAAAATAAATAAACAAAACACCAAGGGAGGTTGTTACTGTTCGTGCTATTTTATCTTTAGCAGGAATAAGTTTAACAAATACCAGATCACTGTGCACCGATTATCATATTTTTTGTTTCCCCTCATTAGGGAAAATTTATCAACAACAGGTTAGAATTCATGATTTATAATTATAATCCAATCATATTTTTCAGTCTCATACGCGCTTATACATGCTCGTCAGTCATACAGTCTCGCCTCTCCACGCTCACTCACTCACTCACTCACTCTCTCTCTCTCTCTCTCTCTCTCTCTCTCTCTCTCTTTCTCTCTGTGTATCTCTCCATCTATCAATATCTGTCTGTCTATCTATCTACGTATTTTCTGAAATGTCTCAATATTTTCTATTCGCTTTTCTTCGTCCTACTCTCTCGCTCACTCTTTTTCTCTTTCATTATTAATTTGATATTTTTCCTATTCTTTAAACATTGATCATCGGTCTCGAGCATTCTTTCCTCGCACTGAAAACCAAGCAATATTATAATTATTATTCAATATTATTTCTTTTTATCTTTACCCCTTAATATTATACTTAATTCAATGTATTTATATATTTTGTATTCTTCCATATAAACTCATTTTTCACTATCGTTATCATAATCATCGATTGCCGGTATCATTATCAGCGTTACCATCGTGAACTAAAGATAAATTGTTGTGTTTACATTTATTCTCGCATGTACACGTCTCTAATTTTCCCCCGCGTGTATACGTTATCCGTTTCTTGTCTTTTTTTCTTTTGTTTTTGTTTTTGTTTTTTGTTTTTTTTTTGTTGTTTTTTTTTTCATTTGCTGGCATACTGTATACATGTGTACGTGTATATTATAAATTTCAATAGTTAATACGCGCCGAAGCTGTGGATCACTCAGATTTTTTCCTATTTCATACTCTTTCATCTACATACGCTTTTCTACATTTCCTATTTTCTCGTATTCACCCGTATTTGTTTTTGCTTTTGATTACGATCGCGAGCGCGCTAACGAACTCGTGCATTTATTTTATATACACATAGGTGTATGTCATTGGTGGTGTATTTGAGTGGGAGTGTGGGTGTGCGTGGTATGTATTGGTAGGGCCGAGCGGAGTATCTATTTTTTTTATCGGTTCCGGCGCTTTCGTTGCTTTCGAACGAGCGCCAATCTTGCTTAAACGAATTTCTCTTCGCAAAAGTCACTTTTGCAACTTCAAATGTAAAAGCGTCTCTATTAAAATGAACTTTCACGGTGCTATGGGTTCACAGTTAAGGTCATTGATGGGTAACTATGCAAACGAATCAAGCATATGTCTTTTAAGCTTGGCCTTTCAATGAATTTCAATGCGAGAAGATAAACAATGCGCTTCCTCGACTAAATCAAATAAGTCTATTGAAATTATTATTTACATTTACAAGCGATTATTTTTATACAAATTAGTTTTAAACTGTAATAATGTTCCGAATTGTTTTTCTTTTATCATCATAATTAGAACACTTGGTTTCGTTTATCTAACGATGTTGCACAATAATTTACAATTCAATGTTTTCCAACTAATAGCTTTATTGATTATCCATTCGTTACAAAACTTCACAGGTATGCTATTGAAAATCCACGAAGATTAAGCAATATTAACATGTCAAAATCTTACATAAAATCTTAATTCTGTCTTCAAATCCTTGTGCTGCGAAGTATTAATAATTAGCACAGATCGCCAATAGATAACTCGTGAAACAAAGACACAAGACGCCCATTTCAAAGTACCGAAAAGCGCCCATGCGACCTCTTGATCTATTTCTATTTCTATCTCTCTCTCTCTCTCTCTCTCTCTCTCTGCCCTATTTTTCTTATGCATTACTCATTTTTAAATCTCTCATCGTGGGAGAAAAAATCGACGGAGGAAGGTAAACTGCTTTCCTTTCATTTCTATTAATATTATTTATTTATGTGTTATTTACTATTAACTTTGTTCATTCTCTCTTTCTCTCATTACTATAGAGGGAGGACACTAAAGCGCTGACCAGCGATGAGCGAACGCAGGCAGTGAACGGTTCATCGTAAACCGTTTTCTTTACTTTGTAATATGTATATTTATATATAATATAATATATCCATTTTTCTTTCTTTTAAATTATTTATTTATTTGTTTGTTGCTATTTAGTTGCTGGTCTCCTTAAGCATCTCATTCCGTCTACATAAGCCTTGACACGTTGTTGTTGAGTCAATTGGTTGAATGTGGTGAAAGGGGAGGAGAGGACGCCGACGGAGAAAAGTACGAACAGAGCCGAAGTCCGTTACTTAATTATTACTAATATGCTTATATTCATTTCGATTTCATCGACAGTCATGTGCGCGTTAAGCCGAGACGAGGCCTATTGGTTTAGTGTGCATCTGCGTGTGCGTGTATGTGTTTTATTTTACGGATGGATGTGCGCTTGTGAGGAGGAGTAGGCGCTTATCCAACGATTATTACAAAAGTCGAAAAGTAGACTCCGCGCGTTGTGACGAGCAGAGGTAGAGGATAGACATTTTTAGTCATTGTCCGTTAATATATTCGTGTCGCATTTTTATTATCTTCTCTGTTGGTTTTTTTTGTTTTTTTTTTGTTTTTGTTTTTTTTTTTGTTTTATACGAAAAGTAAGGAGAGATAGGAAATAGAAGTCAGTTGGTCGAAATGCTGGGAGATTAGTTCTGTGTAACGAGAAGAAATTCGGAAGATCATCATGAACTTTGGTCCATCGTTAGTATCTACGTGTGCCGGTAGAAATAATGGCATTTCAATACTAAGACTGTTTGGAGAAACTATTCTTTTCGCCTTTTTTTTTATTAACTCTAAACGGAAAAGGCATTTTCATCATTCGACAAACAAGATTTTTCTTAATGGAATACACTTTTGTTACCTGATAAATACGTTTAAAAATAACATTTGTACTTTACGTGTATATAATTAAACATTTCGCAAATACCTTCGCTACATTTCATGAACAATCTATTTCAGAAAATTGCGAAAAACTCTTATTTATTTAGGAATTCAATTTTCCATCATTGTAACGTATATGCTTACAAGAAAGAAAAAAAACTCACAACTACTACGGCTTTCTTTAACAAACGAAATTATAAAAACATATGACACATTATATTTCTGGCATCTCGAATAAAAGGGCCATTAAACTTTAAATTAACTTTGATCTTCATATACAAATTACTTGTTACTCCACAAGCTATCGGCTATTCATTGCACTTATTCAATTCCTTAAGTTAAAAATTAAAAATAACTTAAATTAAAAAAATGTATAAGTTAATAATTGTTATTATTATTATTATTATTATTATTATTATTATTATTATTACAGGGAACAGTTGAACGGCGAGATTTAGATTATGCGAAGAAAATAATATCTAATCAGCCCGAGTCTTAATGTCGATAAAACAGTCTCCTAATAGATGTCTACCACCTACAACGACCGATTAACCATATCATATCTATTTGCAACCAGTCACCATACTTGGCTCCTATAGGTTTCCAAAATTTTTTAAAATCTATACAACAAATACATCGTTACTCCTCGATGAGACAGCTGGACCATTGCTCTTGACGGACGATTGAGATCGCGAATCTCTCTTACAGTGTAGAGGACATTGCTTTCTAACGAATGTGTCGATAAGCCATCAACGCATTCAATTTGCCTCATTATTCTTTCGTTTTTACTATTGCCCTTTGGCTTCCGAGTGCTCAAGCAAATTATAAATGAGATGGCATATGGTGCTTCGTTGCATAAACTATCCTATTACGAAGCAATTCATGGGGCTGTGAAAGTATGGAAAATTCACGCTATGAGATTTAATTAATTCAGGATGAGATTTAATCAGGTACGATTAGTTGTGTGCCAAACGGTGAAAGTGAAAATTCTACGTTGGTTTTTTTTCTTCTTTTTTTTTTATCAAGAACACGTTTTCAATTGAAATACATTTTAATTAAAGAGAATTTATTTCAATTGACGATATACGGTTAGTATAAACATACTAATTCTTGAATGGTTAATCCTACAAAAATGTGAATTACTTACGTTACAATATTTAACGACTAACCAATCGCAACGATTATAAGTTTAATCTCTTAACTCGAAATTAAGAAAAAATATTCCATTCTAAAATCATGATTTAAATAAGTTTAAAATTGCTTTCAATGAAAATACTAATACACCTGTTCTAATTCAAATGATGAGACATAAATGTAAGGAATGAAGAGATTAATTAGAAGCGAATGGCATAAGATTCTATGAATCTCCTTCTCCTCCTTTGTTAATTTGCTTCCCAATCTCCCTAAACGCTCGCTATTCTAGATATTTTTATTTATTATATATAACAATATTTATACATTGAACCGTGAATTTGAGTTACACGCAGAAAAAACTCTCAGTCATTTCTGGCGCAATTAAGGGCAAGGGTAGGGGGTGGGGACACATTTTGGCTTCTCGCGTCTGACAAAAAAAAAAAAAAAAAAAAAAAAAAAAAAATACAATAAAAACAACACGCTAGTAAATGGCACTAGAATTGCTCTCACTCGTGTCTCCAACTATATCGTATTAAAAAAGCTTTCCGTACCTTTTGCCAACTTTAATTGTTGTATTATTTTCGTAACATAATTATTCAAGCGCATGCACGCATACAGTCTACTTCACTCTATCCTTTGATCATTATTAAAAAAGAAAATTATTTGGAAAAACAAATGTACCATGTTTTTTTCTTCAAATACACTCACTTTGTCTCTCTTTCTCCGGTGATCCTTAATATTTTGTCTATTTTTGCGTCATTTATCATCTACATTCTTCGCCTTCTTTCTTTTCCACGTCTCAATCTCGCTCAAAAACAACCATTTCGTTAATACTTATCTATTAAATTATTATTCGTAATCGCGTCCTCGGCTTCGATTCTCGACTCGAAATCTGTATTGGACAGACGTGGTATCAGTGCGACTAAGGAAGCTGCACTTCGTGAGCTTTATTTTTATATAAATAAGTAATAATTTACGTTTGTTATCCCCTCCTTACTAATTTCTTACTATTTCACTTACTTGGATGAGCATCCATTAGTATATGGAAAATCTTTATAACGAAAAGTCGAGAGTGACTTTGTAATTTTTAAGAATTCCTTCGAACGATAAATATATGAATTGGGGCATAAAATTTGGTATACGAACGTTGCAATAAGTTCGAGCCTCAAATCAAGTAACCAAAGCATGGAAATTAATGGTTATTGAATAATATCTACCGTAAAAAAAAAAAAAAAAAAAAAAAATGAAAATAAAAGAAGGTGTCCAACAGAATAGAAATAAGAATAGCAAAATATAACATATCAATTGTTTGGACTTCTATAATACTCGATATTACTTGTGTTAAGATATGGCGTCAAGCTGGATAGGCAATACCGAATCCTCCGACCGAAGTTATCAGCAAGAAATATTTAGCCAGAGATTAATTGAAGTAATGAAGTGATGGATGGGATTGATGTGCATCTGGAAATTTGCCTCGGGGCTGAGCGAACTGGCACCTGCTCGATAAAATTAATATTATTTATACGATAGTCTATGACAATATGGCTGCCAGGAATGTTAATAATCCGAAGAAAGGCCATAATAGCCAAAATTAATTGCCAATGAAGAGAGTTTGAAATTATTTCGCATTCAAATTAATAATCAATTTAACGAAGGCTTCAGGAAAATTGCAGCCGTATCTTTATAGTAATTTCAATAATTGATGTAATGACACATGTTAATTATTTCATGAGATACAATCACATCGAATAAACGATGGACTTAGCTTTATTGGTGAAACTCAACGTATACAAAATATTTGAGAAAAAAATCTTATTTGAGCGAGGCGGATAGCGTTTCGATTCCGATTAAAATTTATGGGGATGCGATTCTTCTCAAAAAAAAAAAAAAAAAAAAAAAAAAAAACACAATTTAAATGTAACATATTGAGAGACAAGAGATAGCTTTATGCTTGTTTAAGTAGTAAGCAGGCCTAATATTAGTTTTGCAGTTAATATTGCTTCTAGAGTATTAGATAAGCGAAGCGAAGCCCATTGGTTATTAATAGAACGTATTTTAAGATACCGAAATGGCACTTTACATTTAGGCTTATTGTATTGTACACGTTATAGTTTTTACTGATATAGCGATGCCGATTAGGCTGTCGATAAAGAAAATATAAATTAATTCCACTATCAAGCGTAAATATGCAAAATTGATAGTAATTTGACGTAAGGTTAGATATAATGGAGATTGAACGTATTAACGCCATTTCAATAACTACAGAAAAAGAATTAAGTCCAATAACCTTATTGAACAAGCAATGGTAATTAAAAATTACACATTGCATTTAAATATTACGAGTGCGTTATCGAATGTTAGAGAAACCAAATTTTTATAAAAGATGCAAACACATTGACATCGATACCATGTTCATATGAAATACGTACGAACATACGACAAAGTCAATGTAAAGTATAATAGATTAATCCAATAGTCGATGATATATTGCCAAGAGCGTTAACTTAACGAACATTATAACTTAAAAGTAAATCATGATTGATTTAAATATAGAGTTTTAAAGTGGATGTTTAGATATAAAAACTCTACATTTTTTATTTACATAATGTGAGCGGTACGAGCAGTCTCGAAGTCGACTTGCGTAAACATGTACGAATATGCATGAAACAATAAATTGTATCAGGTATACTACAACTGTATTTGCGGATGTACATATACGTTTGGGGCAGTCGTATCGAGGATGAGGTAACAGCGAGGCGCACAGCTTTGATTCGGTTATGTTTAATAAACATATTAATACAAACGATCGTATTATTTTTATTAAACACCCTCATTCAACAATTCTCGCATACTCTAATTAATAATCTCCCTTTATTCAAATCAGCCTCTATAAATTTATAAATGTATTATGTATATATATATGTGTGTGTGTGTGTGTGTGTGTGTGTGTGTGTGTGTGTATATATAAATACATTTATAATAAATTAAGGGACATCGTAGTCAGTTGTGCTCGATCGATTAAGCTAAGCAATATAAAAAGGTAACAAATTCAACGCATGGAGTATGAAAGTAAATCCGTTCGCTCAATAATTGGAAAAGCTATATGAGATTTTTTACTTTTTAAGATTTTTCTATTGAATATTTGGAAGGGTATTTTTCATGGGATCATAATCGATGGCGGAGGCTTATCTCTTTCCTTAAAATTGAAATTTCACGTTTTTATTATATTTCTTTCGCTCATCGTACAGACTTCTTATATTGCGTTGACTTTAGATTCTCAATTAACCTCTACATCTCTATTCCTCCAAACTTTTATCGTTTGCTGCAACTCCGTTTACACGCTTATTACGTTTACTTTCCGCAATCCACTCTCCGTTAATTAATTCTTATTTTGTTTCATCAACTACCTAGATTCGTCTGGCAAGGTTAAACGACGCGCAAGGGGTTGCCAAAAAGAAAAAGAAGCGCGACACATTATTTCCGTTCGTTAAAATCGTTAGTAAAAAATACAATCAGGCCCCTTCACGCTCGTTCGCTCGCTCGCTCGTTCGCACACAAACACGCTTGTAATATTCCCCGACCTCGTCTCCGCCGTTAATGGTCATCGTAGTCGTGGCGATGTTGGTCGTCAAGTGGGGGAGGATACGCGGGCGCTCTCTCGTCTCGTAAATAATATACACACGTAGAAGCGCGCGCGCGCGCGCGCATCCTGCACGTGAAAATTTACGCAGACACGTGTACGGGCGTGCCTGTGTGCGGCCGACGACGTGGGGTCGCAATAGCCGTCGCAATCATCCTCCTCATCGTCGTGGTCGTGGTCGTTGTCGTAATCGTCCTTGTGTTAGTCCACGTCGCAATAATCCTGGTTATCAACGATCCGCCGCGCCATCCTCGTCCTCCGGAGCGGTATACGACAGCGTTCCGTTGCCGCCCCAATCGAAGGCGAGTGAGTGCGCTCGCCGATGCCGATGTCGCCGCCAACGCAGCCGGCCGCGGCTCCTTCCGTACTCTTCTCCTCGTGCGCACGCGTCCTTACACCAAGTTGTATTCCTTGAGGTTGGACTGTAGAATCGTGTCTTTCACCGCCGCGAACACAAAGCGAATGTTTTCCGTATCTGCGGGGAACGAGAGGAGAATTAGCTCGGGAACTTTCTTTGGTTGCGCTGCTATTGGCGTCGCGCTATCACTGCAGCATAAACGAAAATTGAATTTTTCCAAACTTTTGATTAACTTTGCATGCTAATACTTTCGCCAAAATACATTTGAATTTAGTATCATGAATAGGCTAGGATGTGCGATCTTATTCGACGAACGCAACTATTTGGGTTTGAAAAGCTCTTTTGTTAATAGAAAATCCATCGTTCAGGCTGTAAAATAAAAACAGAAGAAGAAGATGATGATGATGAAGAATAAAAGAAAAGAAAAAAAGTAAGGATAGAAAGGATGAAGAAATGGTAAATTCATCGCGTTTCAAGCAATTATGATCTACTAAATATTTTGTATACGCCATTCAACCTGAAGCTGTGAATAATTCGGGAAAAGCATCGAGTGAATCAGTTCGAGAGAGGTTTTAGGATATGAATGTGGTTTTTGTGCGAATTGATACAATTGTTTGTTATTCAGTGAATAATGTATTCAGAAGGTATTTATAGATGTGTTTTTAAATACAGTTGTGCTGTAGAAGAGATATATTGGCCTTTTTAAATGTAAATTTGACAGCAAATGCAGACAAATTTAGAACAAAAAAATCATTAAATAATCTTTTTCTCTGTATTTTTAACTAGCAACATATTCACGATGAACACACACACACACACACACACACACACACACACACACAAAATTTTGCTAAAATATTTAAGATTAAGTTACATGGCACAAGCTTAATAAAATGGTACTCTCTTTAAGAGACAGACGATTGACAGTTCGCTTGAATATTGAGATATGCCTGGTTCCTCCTTTTGTCGAGACGGCATGTAATTACAATAAGACTAAATCTCTAAATCTTTTAGAGTATATTTGTAATGCGGTGTGTTGATCACCACAAAAGAGAAGTATAATCCACGTGTCTCGGATATGACTCATATGTAAGACAATAAGATAAGTACTAAAGGCTTTGCTATATCCCCATTGTTGGCTACACATTCCGTAACTCTCGTTACGATAAGAAATTTACGGCCACGCTACTTTCCACCAGACATCGCGGATATTATACATTGCTTGCAAATAATACTATCTCAACTCAATTAACATTATAAAAGATGAACTTGTTGATCTTTATCGATTAAATAATCAGTCAACCTTAAGGAAGTACGAGGTGCTGTTATTTCTATTCCATAAAATTCCATTAGAAAATTAGTGTTATTACACTTCCTTAAAATAATAATACTATTATTTAAAATTCAATCAAATATGAGAATTTTCAGTGTTTATAAGATCATGATAGAGCTTATATTGGATGAGAAAGAGGAACATGCAAAAGCATGTTCTAAAAATAGAAATACATATTCAAAATTATAAATTCTAACCTTTTTTTTTTTTTGTTTTTTTTGACCTCGAGATTCTTTTCGATATAGAACTTCGTTTATCAGTGATGCTTTTCAAATAGTACTTTGTTAAGCGTTAAGGTATTTACCAAGTTTTTATATATTTGTAACGTTAAAGCTATATATATATATATATATACACACATGTGTGTACATATAGAGAGAGTAATATTCGGGTTTCATACAATTTACTAATTAATTAGATTTATTACATGTAGTGGTCACGATCGCGTTTCTACGCGTGTCAAAGATTGCAGTTATACAATGCTTTAATTTAATAATAAGAAGCCTGCAAGTGAACTTTAACATGTTTAAAAATCAAAGATATTAAAAGTTTTCAAAAACAATAGATTCAATTTGGAATTATAGATAATTTTAAATTTATCTATTTTATCAACAATGCCCATAGAACTTGTCCATTATTCGGAAAAATTCAGATTTTCTAAAATCTAGAAAATGACAGGAGGTTTGAAGGAAATTACTGAGAAAGAAAATCATTAAAATTTTATGCCCTTATTTTACAATTATTATATTGGAAAAATTCAACTTTGTCACATACTTAAAATAATAATTAAAACTAAAACTTGTGATAAATAAAATCGATAAATAGATTTTTAATAGAGCAAACATGCCTTAACAGAAATTTGGTATAAAATTATTTATCACAAGCTATAATTGCAAAAACAGCAAAAACTAAAAGACAAACTTACCCCTTGTTAATTAAGAAAAAAGAAAAGCACGAAATAACACTTTCATATTCGTGCAAAATCCAGGCACAAACAGGCGCATAGAATGACATAAACATAATGATTGCATGCAGATTAGAAATTAATTTGCATGATTTTTCATTGAAAATAACATATTATAATATTGGAAATATTAGAGAACGTAAGGCAAAATAATGGACATAGTAACAATCACTTTTCATCGCACGAAGGAAAGATTTAATATATTATTGAAAGAAACTTGGAAAGAGAGAAGGTAGGTAAGAATATGTTGAGAAGACAAATAAACAACACCAATGTTAGCAGTTATATTCCAAGTTGTATTATTTAATTTGCAGAATAGTGAGGAGGATTAACATAGTTTTAGAGATAACGTAATCGGTTACATTGCGTGGATCGGCGAAAAAGTTAGAAAGAAAAATGAAAAATCTCGCTGAAACAATCTGCGGCCTGAAAACGTTTGTGCACATGTCCGAGACAGAATGCCGGCAAAATCACACACATTACAGACATTTTTCATTTTTATCCTTTTCACGTACGCATTTGGCACTCGCCTTCGGCATGTTGCCTCATTCTCTTTGTTCTTTTTCATTTTTCATTTTTCATTTTTCATTTTTCATTTTTCATTTATTTTATTTCTTGGAACTCTTTTAAACGGACTGACTAAGCACATAATAATAACAAGATATAAATTAAACATAAAAGTAGTAGTTGAAAAAGTAAGGAGAATAAGGAAACGAGAGTCTAAAAAGAATCTGTTATAAAATTCTGCATAGACACTTATATAATCTAGTTTAAATAAGATGAAGTAGTTAATTAAATAGGAAGGAAGAGAGAGGATAAAGGCATACAATTATATAATCGTGCATTTTGATTTTCTGGAAGAAACGCCTACGCCTGGTCAATGTTAGGGGTATTTAAGCCAAATTGAATTCCTTCAAGGCGCTCTGCATGATCGTATCCTTTACAGCGCAAAACACAAGTTTGATATTTTCCGTGTCTGTAAAAAAGTACCCAAGGTCCCCCGCATGCGGCATGCAATGTGTAATTTGAAAGAGAAAGAATCAAATGTTAAATATTGCGTAAGAGTAGTGTGCGACAAAAGGAGAATACCATATTATTATATATATATATATATATATATAAGGAGCTTTAATGAGAGATTTAATAGACAGATAGTAATATTTATTTGTCCGATCACTGTCTTCATTCGTTTATACGAAACTTTATTATTTAATCTAATGACTCTTAATTTTTATATAATCGAGATTACATATGTCAATGACTACTCTCCTTTTATCCACTCCATTGTTATTATCGTTATCGTTATTGTTATTATTCTTATTATTATTATTATTATTATTATTGTTGTTGTTTTTGTTGTTATTGTTATTATTGTTATAATTAAGAAATATGACGGCTATATCCATGTGGCGTGCCAAAATCTTGCCGATGGACCTGCAAATCCAAACCAAATTTATAATCTAGAAATACCAAGCTATAAGCTGAACACACTCACGCAAGGACTAAGGGCGCGAGGATAAACGTTAGCGCGACAATGAGGCTTATCAATAGAAAGCAAATACATACCTGTGGCGCACGTAAAATGGGAATAGATAATCTTTTCGCTATCTGGATTGAGGTCGACGAACATCCTCAGGATGAATTCTCTAGCTGCTGTCGCATCTCTTTGGGGTCCTTTAGAAAATATAAGACAAACAACAAGCTTACAGCGCAAAATCGACTGCTACGCGATAATCTAGCTTACTTTATTTTACGAAATACCTTACTGGCTTTTCTATTTTTCTATTATCTATTTCGCTTTACATTACTTTGGTGATTAATAATAAACTGAATTGGGATAAATATACGATGGATTCTCTACGGAAGTTGTAAGAGTGCGCTTTTGCACTCGTAACACAGTTATGCGACACCGATCGACATTTTGCACTCGAAGGCTATAATGATTAATCATCTCTTATATACGTCTAAAGCAAGAAAATACAATCCTCTTTTAACAAGCGAATTTTTTGTGCACGAACATTTCTTATTTTCTACCGATATAAATTATTGTTTTTTTTTTTTTTTTTTTTTGGGATTTTACTAAACTTGGCTCAATTGGAGAATATACTACAAATAATTCGGAGGAGGATATAATGTTGAAATATTAGCAATGTATTCGATAACTCGTTCATTGAATATTTAAATTGATTCGCACTCGACTCGATGCCGTTTTACATCCATATGTTGTTAAGTCAATTATTAATCATCGATGCGTGGAACGGAGTATTATTATCAGATTTATACGTATATGAGATTTCTATAAACGCGATGTTACTACCCGGAATCTCGTCATCAAAAATTCAATCAAAGACGCGTAATTGATTTTTCGGCACTAGCCGTCGTTCAATGTTTTAGTATAATCTTCTTTTAAACTTAAATACAGGAAATAAACAAACTTGTCGGGATGGAAAATACAATTGGTCAAGGGTAAGTAGTTGTCGGTGTTCACGACCGACTCGAATGCAAAATCCAATAGCCCATTCCCGAGGTTCGCTTAATCACATTAGGGAGTATTGCGAGTGGGAGTTTTGCGTCTCGCTCTCTCGCTCTCACTATCTGTATGTGTGTAGGCGCGCGCTATTGCGTATGCATGCACGCGAGTAAGATGGGCACGCGGGCCAAGTAGAAGGAGGGTGGGGCAAGAAGACGAGTCCGAGGGACGAATAGCGAAAAGATGACGCGGAAATCCATCGTGGAAGCCTCGTACATACTAAAGTAATTAAACGGATTTATTAAACACGTGCACGGGGAGCTCTTATGTAGTGAATTGAGACGAGAAATCGTTATGATAATCCAAATTCGGTGTTAAGAAAGTAATCTATATGACAATATCTACTTGTGCATAACGAATTTTTGTATAACGAAGTGACGTCACTTTATTCGAATGCGTCGAATGCTTGTCGTTTGACATTGATTGAACGATTTTTTAAAAATATACTTCAAAATATAACAAGCTCGAAACATTTTTATGTTGGCCGAGCGATGCCATAATCATTAAAACTCCCATTCTTCTAATAAAACATCAAGACCGTGTAATAAATTGTAAATACAAATTACAGAAGCGGTACTTATGATAAAGTGTGCATAATTTACAAAGAAGTCACTATTAAAGCCGCACGTTGACGTGAATTTTGGTTCAAAGAGCAAACTTGTTACTTAAAATACAGTACTAGCAGCAAGTACACAAAGGTAAAATCAATTTACGGCGATTGCGCTTGCTCACTCGCTCACTCGCTCACGCGCACACACGCGCGCACACACACACAAATATCATTCGCTCGCTCACTCGCTCACTCACTCTTGTTCCGAATTTGTTTTGGATTTAACGGACCTGTCGCGGCAGTGAAGTGAGAGTAGCACATGCGATCGGGATCAGGATTGCATGCGAGATAGCCCTTTAAGATGAATTCCCGAGCCGGTTCATGCTGTTGTTTGGGCCCTAGACCATACAACAAGTTACTCAATGATAACTTATCAATAATAATCGCATATGGATAACAGAAATCGGCATTTATCCATTAGAGACAGAATTATCACGTTTAGCGTTAGATTTCGTTCGGGTGCCGATTTATTTAATGTGTTCGAATAGTAATTTGTTGTTCAAATGGGCTTTATAGATGATATTTATTGATTGAGCAGATTTCAATGACGGCCAACGGTATTTGCGGTGACTCGGTGCGCTGAGTCAATGGCCAGAAAAAATTATATTAAGAAAAATTTTGCTACGAGAAACTTTTAATTTATTATTATAAAATATTAGCTCGATTATGCTTTGAAGTGCAGCCAAACAAGATATTCGTCCTCGTACGAGAAAACGTACGTTCGTTTAGTTTTTTTTTTTTTTCATTTTAATGGAACTGATGCATTTATGTATAGAAATCATTATGTAATATAAAAGCCAATTATAGAGAGTTAATATAGTGTACGATATTATAATTAATTTATAGATTTATCGATAATTAATTTTCATGCAAAATTTTTATAGATAAGTCAATATTCGGTTTTGTTTAGGTTTTTATTCCAGTGTTCGTGAATTTTCAGCTTTTTCTGTTCAATAAAAAACGGGAAGCGCGGTGAGGGGGGGGGTGGATGGGGGGAGGGGGAGAGTTACGCACTTACAAGACTTTATAATGTATTGAAAAATATTTAAAATTCCGATGATATTAATGCAAATAAATAAAAGTATTTTTATTACATATTCGTGAAAACGATTGTATACCTTATTTATTTAAAAAAAAAAAAAAAAAAAAAAATTTATATATACATTTATATATAAATATATAAACGAGGAACATACGTTCTCAATTGACTTGACTCAGTAACCCAAAGTTTTTAAAAACAACGCAAACAATAATATTTGAAGGCTTACCATCATATTCTGGAAAATAGTCGACGAGATGAGAATACATAATTTTTTCCTCCAACAGATCTTTTTTATTTAAGAACAGAATGACGGAAGAATGTTGAAACCACGGATATGTTATGATCGTTTTAAACAGTGCCTTACTTTCTTCCATTCGATTCTAAAAAATATGACGGCAACTTTAGTATATCGTAAGCTAATTACAAAATATACATGTTACCTAAATATAATATGGAATTACCTCGTTTTCCGATTCAAAGAGAATTTGATCGTATTCACTTAAAGCTACCAAAAATATAATGGAAGTTACATTTTCGAAACAATGAATCCATTTTCTTCTTTCTGATCTCTGACCGCCGACGTCTACCATCCTGTAAGATTATGAATTTCACAGATTATAAGATTCTGATAATAAACTGATAATATTGTAACAATTTGAATGCTTGTAAATTTGAAGTCTTGCAAACCATAAGATTGTAAATATAGCTTTGTCCGTGATTTATTGATTTATTAGCAGACATCACATTAAACATTAATAAAATTATAATTATAAGCATTCAATGAATATAAAAGTTTTGAAATCTATACACCAATAAGAACTAATCATGCTTGAAAATTGTTAGTGGACAGAGTCATATTATAAAGAAGTGTTTAACACAGAAGATATATACAAAATCATTCTTACAAAGAGTTTGGTCCTTTGGAGTATTTTATTTAAACATCCATCGTTAAAAGTCTATCATCTATTATTTGTAAAATTTTTGATAAGACATTTCATTATTAATAAATTTTTTTGATAATCTAAGCTAGGGCTTCGTTGGAATAAATGAATGATATCGCCAATGTTCACGCAATAAAGTTCGTATAATAAATTTATACATTTATGCATTATTTATTTATTTACTTTTTTTTTTTAATATATATATATACATAAAACTTTTATGAAAATTTCCATTTGACAATATTTCATCATTATGTCGAAGAAATGAAATTACTTTTTCCAATGTCTCAGAACGACTATTTTAATGCTGCTCTACCATTTTACGTTAACATCCGACTGTTCTTTCGTATCGTTTAAGAATCCGATCATATGGGCGCTTAGTAAGTACCTAAATATAATGGAGTCCAGATCAAAGGGATACTCTAAAATGCCGGTTGTAGGAACTCGAGCTCGTAGAATGTCTTGTTCGGTGGGGAGATAGTCGGGCTTTTCAATGCGCTCAAGGTCACTAATATAACTGTAACACAAACCAACCCATTGTCGTTCGTATCGCATGCCATGCAGTTATAAGTTAAATTAAAATGTTAAATAAAAAGGTGTTAAATAAAGATGAAGGCCGAGGAAACTGCAAGTAGCGAGTCCATAATGTCCATGCAACCTGTAATGTAATGCGATAAACGTCTAGTAAATGAGAGGGGACTGGCAATTCTACTTTATCGACGCGACACTTTGCTTCGAAAATTCATTTATATGTATTGCTGAGCACATTTGCAAAATTTAACAATCTGTTTGACAATTTCCTTTTTATCACTTACATTCGTCTTTGAAATCGTCTTTGAATAGATTGAAATGTTTTTTTTTCTTCTTCTTCTTCTTCTTTTCATTCGCGAAGATTAATTATGGTTATTAAAAGTGCTGCTAAAGGTTGCATCAATTACCAATTAAAAGAAACAATGTAAACGCATTTCTTATGATAATAAATGACGGGGAAATACAATTTAAAGGAGTTATTCCAATTCTCTCTCACTTAATTATACAAAGATCTCACCTGCGGTCACATCCCATGACATAATTTCATTTAATTTATAAAGCATACTGAAGCAAAATAATTGTATTTGAGATACTTTAAGAGAAATCTTAAATCCACAAGTTAACTATTAATAAACAAATAGTACAAACATAACAAATGCAGAAGTTTAGGTTCGACGGTAAATAATTGTTCGGCTGACTTTGCGTAAATGTGATTTTAACATACAGATAATAACGGATTTTACAATTCATTTGAAATTCGTTCAGAATAATAAACACGTTTTCAGCGGTATTCCTATTAATAATGAAAAAAAAATCCAAAATTACACCACTGAAATGTTGTTATGTCAGGTGTGTTGCGCACTCGATTCGTTGAATACGATCTCGTTAAAAAGCATTGACAAAATTCCGAGGATCATGCAGCATTCGCGTGCAGAGTAGTGAAACGAGACACAGAGAGAGAGAGAGAGAGGGAGGGAGAGAGGGAGAGAGGGAGAGAGAATACATAGAGATCTGAGCAAGAATAATAGATCGGGCGGAATCTCCAATCGCGTTTTTGGTCACTGATTAGTAAAGAATTAAAATTAAAGCGTCATGTGACTCGATGTACAATGGCAATCGTGAATTCGTGCGCACTCGCACGCGCATGCAACTAACGTCATGGGATTAAAAAAGACAATGAAGATGTACACGTAGGTATGTGTGCGCGTTTGTATGCAGGTACTTATGCATGCGCGTATAGATAAGCCCAATAAAGAGAAATGCATGCAATGGTGAACCAACAATCGTCCTTATAATCCACCAGGTTTTCCAGGTTTACTCCGACACTCGACGACGTACCTAAATCGAATCTCTTCCAAGTCGAAGGGATATTCAATAATACCGGTAGTAGGCACTCTTACACGAAGAATGTCCTGTTCTGTAGGGAGGTAGTTTGGTGCCGCAACTCGATCTATCTCCATCAGGTAACTGTAACACCGTTTACTTAATACTCCAACAACATCATTTCCTCTTTGCTTTACATTTACGTGCATTAATCCTCGCGATTGTAAAGTTGAGAGAAGTTTTTAAATCATTAAAATCTGATTTAATTAGAAAATTTCTTATTGAAAATATTTATTACGATATTAAAAAATAATATATGTATATGTGTATACATAATTCAATTTAATGGAAATGAAAATCCTTCGAGACAAATTGCAATAATTATAAAAATTTCAAGCACCATTTATTAATATATTATATTTTTATGTATATTTATTATAAAAATGTAATTATAACAAGGTAAATTTCATTATTAAAAAAAAAAAAAAAAAAAAAAAAAAAGGATAAGCAACGGCACTAAGATATAAATTAAGATAAAAATTATAATTGATATTTACAATAAATTTTAAAATTAGAAAAGAAAATTTTATTGATCATAACATTGAGTTTAATAATCTTTATTGTCATTGTCTAAGATTAAATTTTTCTTCAATATATAGAAATATTTCAATTTGTTTTATATGAACTTTATAATTTTCGAAAATCTATTATGAAACTGAAACTCCAATAGAATAATAATGCTGATTTTACTTCATCTCCATTATATTTTCACAAACATTTGCTCATATATGTATATATCTATACAATAAAATTATCAAAACAGTGTCATCAAAAACTACTATAATTGCATTCAAATATTACACGAAATACATAGGATAATACAATTAGTTTTCTAAATATTTCAGATGTATATTAAATAATTTTGAATATGAAATAATATTTTCAAATATTTTCTAATTATATCAATAATTCTTAAAATTATATTTATATTATAACTTATATTAAAATAAACCGAATAGCTCAATTATACTGTATAATATAAATTGTTTAATAACAAAATTACAATATATCAATAGTATTTAAAGAAATAATAAGTCATTTCATTATTTATAAAGGGACGGAGCTATTTTTCATATTAAAAGTTATTCTGAATAAAAATTAATTAATCACTATATATTTAGAATTCGTTAAAATAATATCGTAAGAGCAAATTCTTGTTAAGTTTATAAATCATCAACTCAGTACATTCAAGACTAACCGACATTAATACACAATATTGCGATCATTGTCCCTGAATAAATTAACAATTAAACTAATTATCATTTAATTTAAAATAAGGTATTAATATTATTAAAATTATTATTATTATGAACGAGAATAAATACTTTATTTAATATTCTTCAATTTATTTATTTAATAAGATTGTGACTTGAAAGACATAAAATTCAATGTTATTCGTTTATATGAATTTTTTATTACATTATGTTATTATTATTATTTATTATAGACTACTATTTGAAAATTTCGTAAATGATTATAATAAAGTATTAGGTGCGTGTAAAATTATTTATTTTACCATAAAATTAGCATTTACATTTTATATAATATTTTATAAAAATTCCAATAGTTGAAAATAGATTCCATCATTACAAGTAAAATTAAAAAAAAAAAAATATATATATATATAATTTATTATGCATATATTACTTATATAAAAATACATAGTATTTGAGTAAGTGATTTAATTATTTTAAACAAATGCAGGCTATAAATATCCAGAACAAATTTATAGCTTTAAATAAAAATGTTTTTGTGTGCAATTTTTAACGATAAACGTTAAAATGAAATCAATCATAAATATCTGGATTTCATTATTCAAAGATTTCACTTAAGAATTTAATTGGACTATATATAATACGAGAAGTAAAATCATTTAATCGTTCATTCAGAATGAACGATAAATTAAAAATTTACCCCCTTTTTTTTTGTAAAATTTTGAGCCATATATACACATGAAATATAAAAATATTTTTCTCATAGATAAATATGGTTTAGTTAAGTAAATGCCTCTGCGTCAAATAACATGAAAAATTGTAATTTTAGCTTTAAATTTATTATAGGTGAAATATAAAATGCAAATTATTTCTTCACTATATCAGATTATCAAATTATAACTCACTATTTTGCAGAGTCCGTCAGCTGGTATTCTCGCCTGCGATCATAACATTCTTGTATACCAGCGTCTGCCCATAGATCTTTTATCGCTTGTACGTAAGGTTCTTCAAAAGCCGTTACCGTTTCGAAATCAATGGCTCGAACAAGCTCGGCCTTTTCCTAAAATTTACGAATATTACAGGTTATATTAATCCATCAATTTTCTACTATTATATACTAATTTATTTACAATTAATGTCGTCATTTATAATTTATTAATTAAAAGACTCTGTCAATAGAGAATTTTTGAAAAATTGGTTTCCTATGCACTTAACCGATGCCTTATGAACTTGGACATAAGTAGAATTTGATTTCAACTGAAGATTCGAGAGTAGACAACACACATTTCAAACGACGCACTTTTTCTTATTTTCGAATGATTTTCGAATAATATGCGAAAAATATTTCTCAGACACTTCTAGATGATCGACAATTATTATTTGAAGAAACGGCTGTAATAGAGTTGCGTATTATAATTGAATAAATATAATTTCTTGTTAATTCAATGCATCAATTTTTCTAAATGATTCGTTGACTTTTATAAAAATAAGTTTTATTCGTTAAAAAAAATCTTAAAAGATTCTTAATCAACGTTTTTTAAAAGAATATCGGAAAATTCTGATTGCTTTAAATGTCGAAGAATTTTCGTTAAAAATGACTCATTGCATTTGTGATTATCGAATAACTTTGAGGCACAGGCGTGTTTAAAGAGTTTCTATGCAAAACCAAAATTGCATACGTAAATACGGCGTTTGAGTAAACAGTGAAATTGATTATTTTATTTGATCATTTTAAAATTTTTATAAACAATATACTTAATATTTACGCTGCGTAGATAAATGAGGCTCGCGCTCGCACGTCTGTTATTAATATTTGATAAAAAGGTATCTATTACCCTCACGCACGCACGCACGCACGCACGCACGCACACACACACACACAAATATAAACCTACGATTTTTTTTATAAAAAAAAAAGTTTAAAATACTAGATATGACATAAGCAATGATATTATGTAGATTACAGTTGGAAGAGAAATATTTAGACTATTTTAAGGAAATTAGAAATGCAATGTTTTAGAATACTGCAACGAAGAGGAGTGCGTGAAGCGGCAAGATGATACTTGACAAAAGCAAACGATTTAAGCACAATGAAAAGTACAGAGTAGGTAAATACTATTTCCCGACATAATTGCTAAAATTATTGCTTGCGTATGAATTGCGAGAGAAGCCGAACGAAGACTTGGTCACGAACGCTGCTGCTAACAGTTCAGTTCGTCCATTAGTTTATATCAACACGATAAAGAGGATGAACATATAGGAAAATTTTAAGCATTTTAGTCGTAAAAGTTATATAAAAAAAAAAAAAAAAAAAAAAAAAAAAAAAAATATATATATATATATATATATATATATATATATATGATTTTTATACTTGAAAATTTAAACCTTTTTATACTTTAAATGCATTCTGTTCAAATACTTTCATAAAGCTTTTAATTTAATTTACCCAAGACTTTAAGAGCAAGGTTGATTAATCAGAAATTGACTTGAAATTATTATAAATTAATTATTACGTACATTGACCTTTAAAAATACTTTGGACATTTTTATTCGAATGATTTATAAATTTCGAAAGAATATATGGGAATTTTCCTTAGCCTATATTTCATTCTGAAACAAAATTCATTCTATGGTTTTCGAGCTTTAAAAATGTAATCAATATATGACAACGATATATGATACATTAATTATCAAATAAAAATCTTTTTACACAAAAGAAATCCTTTTATGTAAACAGTATATTTATCTTCAACGTAACAAGAGTTAATTAATTTTTTATCGAGGAATTTATATTACTAATCGATTGTTAATCTGAGAAAATAAATCTATTTGGTTTTAACGACACGATAAATTCGAATAATTAGGATGATTAGCCAAACGAAATTTCTCCACGCGCTCTATTACAGATTGTTCGTTCATTCGACCAAAATCACGTGACTAAATAATTATTTTATAAATTACTATGTGATTTACTTCGTAAGCAATATCGGTCGGAACTACCTCGTATAAATGTGTGTAATTGAACTTCGTCGTTCAGTGCTCTATAATAATTAGGTAATATAGTGAGTAACGTTTTAATAGATTACATCCTCGTTCATGATATGATTTTAATATTGTAAACTTTCACTCGGTGCCCCACTGATTAATTGATTGTTAAACAAAAACGAATATAGCTTTTGCATAACGCATGCTGCATATGCTAACGTATATGATACAAATAACAATAAATAATTATATCTCGCTATGATGAAATTTCTAATATTCTAATAATGGTATAGTACTTTTATAAACAAAATATCTATAAATATAATTTATTGCATTTTCTACTACCTAGTGATTCGAAATTTTATTAAGGCACAAAAAATACAGCAATCTATTCATCATATTGCAGTGCCATAAAGTAGTAAAACAAATCATTGAAAGCACATCTGCTGTTTGCAGAAATATTAAAGGTTTGCAACACCAGAAGTATTGAATTATTATTTTTTTTTTTTATAAATGTATATATATATATATATATATATATATATATAGAAATTAATATGCGTTCTTTTTTAAATTTAGCGTATTGTAAATCATGGCACGTTAATGTGCCTTTTAAACTCTGAAATAAGCTTGAAAATCTTCGCAATTGGTATATTTGGTTGAATCGAAAGAATAAATTGTATTTTCACAGTTTCTAAATTTACAAAATCCGTGTAAAAGTCCAAATAACGAGATAAAGACTTATAATAGGTCAACCATCATGCCTCACCGCCTGTAATTTACAAGGACGGCGGGCTCCAAAAACTTTTGTTTATTCATCACTTTAACACTTACTATATTTGATGACTCCGCGTACTGGATCTTCAGAAGATCCATCGCTCGAATCATGGACTGCATTGCCATGAAGATATTTTGGTACACCAGCTTAATGAACCCCCGCTTATCCTCGTCCGAGTATCCAGAACCGTGGATAATTCTCATCTGTTTGATAAATGTGGACTTGCCGGATTCACCAGTGCCTAGAAGAAACAAAGAGGACGAAAAATCAGTTCACTTGCCTATTAATATTAAATAGGGATGCACGATTAAATAAACTTTACGAAATTTCTGCTGAAGCATGAGCAAATAACATCTTTGCAATAAAATCTTCGTTAAAAATACATTCGGATTTCAATATTATATTTACCGTATCATCCGCTCTAGCTTTGCAAAATTTACAGTTCTCTTTTACAATCCTAATAACAAGATTTAACTAAGTAAACTATTTAACTAAGCGATAAAATAAACATTAATAATTTATGATTTTTCTTATGTTCATGGGAGTCGGCTAAACCCTAGCCAGACTAAGTATTTTGTTTATATATAAAATTCATGAGGTTTGCATAGGGACTAAAGAAGTACACATTTAATAGATTATTTCTATTGCAGTAATCAATTGCAATTTTCCCGTTTAATGTGCATGCAAAAATTGCAGTTAAATTGTAACTAAATTATCTTCGATTTACAGTCATCGACAGACGAATAAAAAGCAATAGTGGCACATTCATGGTGGCGATTGTCGAGTAAAGTGAGAAAAAGAAAAATCGTAAGTCGACTTAGCTAAGATTTAAAATTCTTCCACCACGAAAGAATAATACCAGCATTGTAATAAAAAGAAAAAGGGCGAGTTTAGAAAAAGCTGGCGCACTTTCTTTCCCTCGTGAGTAAAGATGAGCGATTAAGAAAAGCCGAGCGCGTGATGTCGTCGATTGGAGTCTCGGCAGAAATTGACTTCCGGCCGTAGAAGATTTTTGGCTCGTGATGAAGGGAGAAAGTGAAAACTGAGCGTATATACTTTGCACAGATATAGACGTGCGTATATACGTGTTTGGTTTCCATACTGCGCGACTCGGGAAGAATGGCCACGTCATCGCGGTGGGGTGAAAAAGAGAATACGCGAGAAAGATAAATAAAGAAAGAGAGAGGGGGGAGAGAGAGGGAGGAGAGAGGGAGGGAGGGAGGGAGGGAGAGAGAGAGAGAGAGAGA